>NW_007749454.1:14540-20531 GCF_000696425.1 Galeopterus variegatus | reverse complement strand
TGAGGCTTATTGAATGCATATTCTTATTGTGCGGACTATGGAGGAGCAGATGTTAAGTGGCATATGTGGCTTCATTCATGTGTGGTTTGTGTTGTGGAATGTAGAGGTTCTAAGACAGATCTCCAGGTAAATGGAGTGGGGTTTCTTTTTTTGTTTTTTGTTTTTTAAACTTCCACAAAATCCCGTTTCAGTTCCTTGCAAACTGCTGAATATATACTATTTTCCCAGCAAAGCCTGAGCTTGTACGAGCCCAGCCATCTGCTTTGTCTGTGCATGTCCTCAGGCAGGGAAGCACATGGAGAAAGTCATACTTAAAGGTAGATTGATTTCACTAGAACTGCATCATCATCTGCCTCAAATGATTCTGACCTGCAGTCTTCTTCACTCACCCCATCCCTCCCTCATATCATTTTTCCTTCCTACCATCTTCCACCCCCCCCTCCTACCATCTTTTGTTCACTGTTAACAGATGTGCTGAACTCCTGCTGTCAGAGGAAATTGAAGCCAGTGAGTGGAGTCTTTCTGTTCGCTACCAAAGATACAAACCTACCTTCATTTGCATCCATCCTCGCCTCCTTTGCTCCTATTCAGCACAAGAGTCCTCTCTCCACCTGTCTGAAGCCCATCCTCTCCTGCTGTGCTCTGGATTTCATTTCAACCTTTGCCTCGAAACCTCCTTTCTTTTGTATTTCAACTTTTCCTTTCAACAGACGTTTCTGATTGGATTTGAGCATGCGGAAGCCCTTCCCATTAATACAATAGTCATCAAAAACTTTCCCTTAATCCCATGTTTTTTCTAGCTACTGCCTTATATCATTCCAGGCCAATCTCCTCAAAATATTATCTGTATTCTCCATCTATATTTCTCCATTTGATTATTCCTCAGCCCACTCTAATCTGGCTTCTGGCTCCATAATCTACTAAAACACTTCTAAGGCTATGAGTGACTTCCATGTGGCTAAATCCAATGGACATTTTTCAGGCTTCGTATTACTTCTTTTTCAGTATTTGACCCTATTAGCCATTCTTTTCTTCTTGAAATCCTCTTTCCCTTAGTTTTTATGACACTACACTCCCCTGGTTTTTCTCCCATATCTTGGGTTGCTCCTGTTCAGTTTCCTTTGCAGACTCAGCCTCTTTCACAGGGCTGGTAAATGTTGGAGTTTTTCAAGGCTGCATATTCGACCTTGTCTTTTTGCCATGTTGCCTCTCATTCATGCCTACAGCCTTAATTATCAGAGCCACTGTGGATTTGTCCTTCTCACTGTCTCCTGCCCTGTCCTCTTCTCCCCAGGGTTGCCACATTCTTCCGCAAGCCACCATGGTCTCCTACCTATATTCTATGGGAGAACTTTCACTGTTTTAAATTTCTTCCCCATCTGATGCCAGATCTGATAATTTAATCTCTTGTAAACCTCCGTAATGTATTTTAATAGCTTTCTATAGTTCTTAGAAAAAAGTTTACAATCCTTAGAGAAGTTCATGAGGTTATGCATCATCTTGGTCCCTTGCCACCTATCCAGCCTCATCTCTCACTGTGTTCACCCTAGCTGGTGGCTCCTCGCCTGCACACTGGTCTCTTGTAGTCATGCTCCCTCCAATATAGATGCTTATCAAATATGGAGTGAATGCGTCAATGAACTTGCTAGTTTGTTGACTGGCAAAACTTATTTATGAGTAGCACAATCACAGTGTCAAGTTAAGTTTTCTCTGATTTTATTTTTATTATATTGTTTTTATGCCAATAGACACTTTTAAATAACCTGTGTACATTGCTCTTTATACTTAGTTTCACAACTACTTCCACGTGTATCATCTCTTGAGACTTTGGGCCAATCATTTGGATTCTTCAAACCGTATGTGAGCATAACACATAATGCCCACACATTTCAAGATGCTCTCTGGGAGTAATCGGAATGCCATGTGATTCCTGTCCTAACTTCTGTAATTCCTGACTTCCATTTTTTTGTGGAAGGAACTGTGGCACAGGTTGCAGGATGTATTTCCAAAGTCAAACAGAGAGCAAGTTAGAACTAAATGACAGGTCACCCGAAGCACAGCTGTGTGATTTTTATTTTTCCGTTCCATCTCTACATAACCTTTTATCTCAAATATGTAAATATTATCTTTAAAAAATTTTTTTAAATTTAAAAAATTGTGTTAAGGTACACATAACATAAAATTTACCATCTTTACCATTTTTAAGAGTATGGTTAGGTGGCATAAGGAACATTTACATTGTTGTGCAAACATCAGCACCATCATCTCTAGAACTCTTAATTCTGCATAACTGAAACTCTGCACCCATTCAACACTAACTCCCTGTTCCCTTCTCCTCCCAGTGCATGGCAACCACTATTCTGCTTTCTATCTTGTTTTTTATTGCTTTTTAATTGAGAAAGGAAATTATTATCCAGTGTTCTTTCAGATGATCAGATATCTCAAATCACAAAGTCTAAGTGCTTTATTACTCTGGTTAAAAAAAAACAAAAATAAAAAAAAAACCCTGTGACCAAATGCTGTCTTTTCCAGACTTTGTAATTTTACAGTGAATGTGCTCCAGAATTAGGCCAACGCAAACTATCATCCATCTCCTCCTGGTCCCATCCCCCGCCACCACCAACTCTAAATGTGTTGTTTCCTCTGGATTTAAAAGGTTTACTGTCTCCTACTGAGAGCAAAGGCAGTAGGCATGTTTGAGTTTGTATTGTTACATAATTGTCTCATGGTATTGTGGATTTTCTTGCTAATACAAAATATTTATAATTTTGAAAGAAAACTAAAGAATTATTAGAGACAAAGGATTCTTACATGGTTTAGTTCCCAAACTTGCCTGATTAGAATCACCTGGGAAGGAGGAGAAACTTGTTCAAATACAGATAGGCCTTTCTCTGTATTCTTAATCTAGATTAGGGCCCTAAAACCATCCCAAGTGTGGGAAATATTGGTATAGTATACATTGATGAGTACTGTATTGGTAGCAATCTGAAACTTCATCTTTCTGTCTGTCTGTCCATCTGTCTGTCTGTCTTTCTGTCTGTATTTTTTGGTGGCTGGCTGGTGTGGGGATCTGAACCTTGGACCTTGGTGTCATAACACCACACCCTAACCAACTGAGCTAACTGGCTAGCCAGCCCCTTCGTCTTATTTCTTATAATTTAATTATTTTTCTGAGTATGTCAATAAACACACACATATACACACACTTTCCTGTGTTTCGTTATGGATATTACCATCATCATCATTGTTTCCTGCAGTAGCAGAAGCATGATTTCTTTTATATTTTCTTCATTTTGAGTTCTAGGCTTCATAATGGGTGTCACTATTTAGTTAGTTCTCAGTTTATAATGTCCAGATAGTGCAGTGAAGAGCTCGGGCTTTAATAGTCAGAAAGCCTACAAAGCCTATTTGACTGGGTTCAAGTCCTGACTGCCACTTACCAGATATGTGTTCTTCATCAATTTATGCAGCCTTATGCATTAGTTTTTTCATCTGTAAATTCAGGACAATAACACAGCCCACTGAAAGAAAATGAGCCGAGATGCCGGGTACCATTCAAGCTTTATTAAAGGAAAAGAATCTGCCACGCTGCGCTCAAAGTGGGGAACAGCCTGGGGCTGCCCTGAAAATGGGGGACAGCACCAGGTGTGGGGGTGGTAGAGCTTATATAGTGCACCAGGGCTGGCTGATACCATCAAGGAGGGCCATTATGCTAATGTAGATCAGCGTGAACTGCATCCTTGCAGAAGCAAAAGGGGTTTCTGTTTAAGTCAGGAGGCTTCTCCTAAAGGGAAGGGGGAGGGGAGGGGAGGAGGTGGGTGGTGCCATTTTGTACTTGGGCTTGTCTAAAGTGACACTGGTTATGTTGCAGATCTATTACCTACTGCTTAGGGTTTTTGAGAGAATTAAGTGAGGTCATGCCTTTAAACCCCTTAATGTATTGCCTTCCACATAGTGGGTATTGATATGTATTATTTCCTTTCGTTTTATTATTTTATAAGGCATCCCAACTGGCAGCTTTACCAGAAGCTGAAGTTGAGGGTACATGAGAGCATAAGAAGGGAGGGAAACGCAGGAGCAGTAATTTATACTTCTTGAAACTTTATTAATCACCTCTGTTTGTTGTTTTCACTCCTCTTTTCCAAATTGTTTTCCGCAGAGAAAGCCTTTAGGAAACCTCAAAAAGGTGTGTGCTTGTTTCGGATCTGGAGAAGCTATGACATTGTATCCTGTTCCATGTAGATTTTGATGATTTGAAATCCTGGCCGGAAGCTATAAATGATGGCTTTGCCTGTACAAATTAGTGAAAAGAAAAGGAACAAGCCTAGGATAGAGAATTTCTCCAGGAATTTCAATCACCGTTACCTCCCAGTCCCCATAGCTCATTCATTCCTGTATTATTCATTCACTTCTCAGAAGTTCCTGTGCTAGGCATTATGCTAGAGATTTAAGATATGAATATAGATAAAACACACACCCTCCCTTCAGGAAGCCCGCAGTACAATGTAAAGGACAAACAAATTCCTAGTCCTAATGAAATGTGGTAAATATAGAACTAGAGGTAGCAGAAAGCATTTGGTAACAGAGAAAAGTATTTCCTGGAGGAGATGATGGTGGAGCCAAGTGTACAGGAAGATTTTGAGTTGGCCAGGTAATGTTGTGTATGGACAGGTGAGGTATACATTGGACATTTTTTTTGGCAAAGAAAAGAGGCAAGAAAAACCTGATGTGTTTTTGTTTTTTATTAGGAAATGGGCTCTGTCCCTCTGCTTTCCTCAAGATTCATAAAAGGGAAATTTCTCAGACATAGGAAGGGGTTCAGATATGGGATAGCCAAATCTAACTGATTATATCCACCTAAATAATTATTAAGTGCCAATTGAGAGCCAATACAACTTAACAAATTCTATGAATTTAAGTCACTTAATTTTTTCATACTGAAAAAACAAATCTGATTGGGACTTTGACTATTGATATTTCTCACATCTGTGCTTTCAGCTATAGTCACGTTTTTGGTTCAGAATTTGGTAATCTTGTGTCTGCACTAATGTACTCTTCTTTAACTTTTTTTTTCTTTTTCTTGGCTAACTTTAATCAGTGTCCCTTCTACTATATTTCTAAGTATTTTCTTTCCAAGTATTGTGACTTTGTTTCGTGTTCCCTATAGTTGAGTGTATTGGTGTTTGACATGATATAAGAAGCCTCAGATAGACTCTTGTGCTAATCTTACCCATTTATAACTCTGTTTAAGCCATATTTTCTCACAGAATCCTATCTAATTCTCATATGAGCTAATGATAAGGTATTTGAGGACTGGAAAGTTCCTTTTGGGGTATCTATACCAAAAAAATCTCTTATGCAATTTTAATGTTGAGCCAGCTTTGGCTGTCAGTGTAAGTGGTGATATCTTTACACTATATATACACTTATCCATTTATACACCTATATATGCATAAATGGCCACATACGTATATATGTATATATGCATTGGAGATATATATAGTCTAGAAGGAATGTTCTTTTGATATGGGTATTATTTAAAAAATAAACATTACTTTTATTCAAAATTTATTTTGTATTATACCAGTAGCTGGGTTTTTTTGTTTGTTTGTTTGTTTGTTTGATACCCTCTTGCTCTATATTTTTGGAACAAATTAAGGATACTAAGCATGCACTTAAGAGGTTTGCATCTTTTTCGTCTCACTTTCAACTTCATTTTATGGCCTTCTGTTAGTTTGATGATTTTAATTTAAGATTTAGGTTATCTTCTTATATTTTCATTTCTTTGCAAGCTGTTTTTAATCATTTATGAAAGAAAAGGTGGGATATAAATATGTTTTAATAATTATAATCCATGATGATTGAGTCAATTAGAAAAGATTACATTATTATAGAATAATAAAACAAGTGAGTTAGAGTGACCTTTTTTCTTTTTTTTTTTTTTTTTCCTTTTTGTCTTTTTTTGTGTCCAGCAACGGATCGCAACCCTCA
>NW_007749454.1:9587-9973 GCF_000696425.1 Galeopterus variegatus | reverse complement strand
ATACATAAAAGTTGGGGGACAGAATTCAAGCTTCAGGGAGTTTGGGGGGAACATAATTCAAGCCACTACACCCCCCTTCACCTGGGCCTCTCCCCTCCTCCTTGCAGATACCTTTTTTCTACATTACTTTGAAGAATTAGGAGCTCATCTTGTTGACTTGTTCCCATGCTCACCCTCTCATGATTCACTGTTGGGTGCTGCTTCCAAATGTTTCTTGTGACCATTCCTTGCTTTATGGTCTTCTCACTACCTCCATCCAACTCCTGCCTCTTATCCCTCCTGTAGAACCAGGGTGATTGCTTCCCTATGGCTTTCCATCTTCATTTTTTTTTTTTTTCTTTCCATCAACTCTGCACACTGTTGCCAAATTAATTAAAAGCCTGATG
>NW_007749454.1:8514-9446 GCF_000696425.1 Galeopterus variegatus | reverse complement strand
TTTTTTTTTTTTCTTTCCATCAACTCTGCACACTGTTGCCAAATTAATTAAAAGCCTGATGCCTTTAGCTTGAAAACTTTCAGTGGCTATATATTGCTTGTAAGGTTAAGTCCAATCTACACATTCTGACATTCAAAACTCTTCATACATTAATTCTGCTTACCTACATTTTTGCCTATGGTTTCTTAACACAAACGGTTTATTTGTAGCTGGGCATTTTCATGTCAGTGTCCTGACTTACTTGGGACCCCTCTGTCTTTTATCCACTCTCTCTACCCACCCACCCCCAACAATTACTTACTGATCATTGTGGAACTGCTGAGAATACCTCCCTCAAGAAGTCTTTAGTGACTGTTCGGAGGCACATATGTGCTACTTATCTCCACTCCTGATTCTTATCTCCACTTCTAGCATATACTACCTGTTTCAGTTATTTCAACACTTAATTAAAAGTTGTTTATATTATGTATCTCTCTTGCATCCCCATTTAGACAGTAACTCCTTGACAATAGGTATTATTTATGTCATTATCTTTTATTGTAACACTTAACACAATCTTTGAACATATAGTCATCAAATACTTATTGAACATAGCAGTTGACAGCTTTCCAATTTCCTCCATTTTTAGAAAATTTACTTAATGAGTACACGAATAATTCCACCATATACATTTCCTGTGGTTTTTATTCCTATCTGGTTTTCCATATATTGTATAACTCTTGAGTTTCAGACAGACAGTGGTTTAGATCTAAAATGGTTGGCAGAGATGGTAAATGACTTGGCTTAATGAAAGCTGATATTTCCTCTTCTTGAGTCCTGGCAAACACCCCAAATCAATCATGGCAATTTTTTTCTGCTGTGCTTGGATACAGCCTCAGAAGCCTTCTCAACACAGTGCCCTAGGCAATTGCTCTCTTTGGATCAGAATTAGC
>NW_007749454.1:6093-6966 GCF_000696425.1 Galeopterus variegatus | reverse complement strand
TATAAGTGAATTCATGGTTTAGTAAAACATTTGCTAATACTGAAAAACTTAGGTCAAGTCTTTAAGGCAAAGAAATTCTACAACTATAATTTTAGACATGTAAACTTATTAAAGAATAAGTTGTCTCATTTCATACATTTAGATTTGTAATAGCAAAATGGTCTGTTTTATTTGTAGAAATGGATAATGTGAATATTGACTACAAAGCCTTAATTCCTTGATTTGTAAGCTTTGTTTTCACAATCAAACTGGAATCACAAAAACTGTAATTGCCCAGGGTGGGCCCTGTTATAGTCATTCATTGTGTTCATACATCCATACAGAACATCTGGGGAACAGCTTTTATTCACATTGCCACAGGAAGTTTGTCCTTGGCACGAAGTTACTTGGCATATGATACTTCTTAAGTGTTCTGAAGTTGTTTGTGTGATGTCTCTGTATTAGTCTGTTTCTGTTGCTTATAACAAAATATCTGGAACTAGGTAATTTATAAGAAAACAAAATTCATTGTTTACAGTTTCGGAAGCTGGGAAGTGCAAAGTCCAGGGAACACATTTGGTGAAAACCTTGGTGGTGGTGACAGTGACCCAAGGTCTCACGTGACAGAAAATGGCAGAGCAGAGAAAGAAAGAGAGAGAGCTCCTCATCCACTGTCCTTTTAAAGCCCTTAGAACCACGCCTGTGACCACCACATTTAGTCCATTTGCTAGGCATGGTCCTGCAATCTAAGCACCTCTTTAAGGCCCCACCTTGCAGTTACCATAATAGGATTTCCCACCCTCTTAATAGCCACAGTAGGGATTAAGTTTTGGGGGGACATTCAACCCAAGGCAGTCTCCTTATGTGGATGTGAACCTTTCCAGGGCAGGAAAG
>NW_007749454.1:2771-4194 GCF_000696425.1 Galeopterus variegatus | reverse complement strand
AGTTTAAGGAAACAGAAATTCCACCAAAGGAGACAGAAAAATCAAAAATTAAACGCCTATACAGATTATTAGAGGTAAGCTAAAATTTCCTTTGTGTTGTCATGCATAATCTTTCTGGGTTTTTTTTTTACAACTTTGTTTCACATTAAATTCATTTTCTCCAGATTTGGATAGAATTTGGACGCATCAAACTTCTTCAAGGTTATCATCCAAATGACATAGAAAAAGAGTGGGGGAAACTCATTATTGCCATGCTTGAGAGGGAGAAGGCACTTCGTCCAGAAGTAGAAAGGTAGGCTGAGATGTTTTCTGCCATGTATATCAGGTGGGTAGGGGGTCTCTTTGTTCTTGTGGCAAGAACTTAAGTTTTAGTGCCAAGCAAAAAAAAAAAAAAGAGGAAAAAAAAGAGCCTAAAAGCCAAATTTTTAGGACCAAAATTTACCTTTTTCGTTTACTTGGCTGTGTGACCTTGGATAAGTCATTTAGTCTTTCTCTTTCTCCATTTTCTTATCTAGAAACTCTTTCAAGAGTTTTTAAGGAATATATGTAAGACTCTGGTAGGCTGGATTGGTATATGGAATCTCATCAATAAGTTGTCACAGTTTCAGAGCCAATCAAAATTACCNATGACAAAATAATATGAATCTTTCCACGAACTTTTTGAAGTGCCCTCATACATTTAAAATATTAATATGTGGCATTTGAGAAAGGAAAAATATAAGGAAAGTGTCATTTTTAATTTAATTTTTCAGTTTTCTCCTTATCCTCTTTGAAAATGTTCATAAAATGTTGGGAAAAAATATGTGTATAACAATCTATATATCTGAGAAGTGGGTTTGGGATAGGGATGGAATCTTGCAGGTTGTAGTCTCTCTCTGTGTCTGTGTAAATAACAGCAAAATTTGTAGATGATGCTTTGACTCAGTAATTTCACTTTTAGGAAACTGGTAATTCTAACTATGGAAAAATATATACATATAGAAAAAAAGCTTTATATTCATGCCAGAAATATTTTATAATAACAAAAGTTTGGAATTATCTTAAATGTCACATAATAAGAAAATTATTACATTATAGTGTAGTAATTATATTCATTATAAATGATAGTTATAAGGACTATTTGGAAAGTACTCCTAGCACAATGTTCAGTGAAAAAAAACCATAATACAAAATTCTTACTAATATGATTACAATGACCTTTTTTTTGGAAAAAAAATAGGCTTTATTGTTTTGAACAGTTTAGGTTTAAAGAAGAATTGAGTTAAAAGTAAAGAAAGTTCCCATATACCACCTTATACTTCTTTTCTTCCCCTGTTATTAACCTCTTGCATATTGGTGTGGTACATTTGTTGCAATTGATAAGCCAATATTGATACATTAAGTAAGTTCATAGTTTTTTTTTTTTTTTTTTTTTTCCTTTTTT
>NW_007749454.1:0-1062 GCF_000696425.1 Galeopterus variegatus | reverse complement strand
GGAGCGCCACCGCGCTCCCAAGCGGCGCACTGTAGCAGTGCGCCACCGGGCCGGCCCGTAAGTTCATAGTTTACATTAGGGCTCACTCTTTGTGATAGGTGTCTTTTATATTATACCTTTTCCTTTTTGTTTTCTTTTCAGGGTTGCAAAACTGCGTGATGAAATTATGGCCTTAAGGAATGAATGTTCTTCAGTGTACAGCAAAGGACGCATGCTGACAACAGAACAGACGAAGCTCATGATGTCAGGAATCTCCCAAAGTTTAAACTCAGGATTTGCACACACCTTAAACCCCTGTCTGAACTCAGGGCTGACCCAGAGTTTAACACCTTCCCTGACCTCTTCTAGTGTGACTTCTGGCCTGTCATCAGGGATGACTTCCCGCTTAACTCCATCTGTCACTCCGGCTTATACACCTGGTTTCCCATCGGGATTAGCTCCAAATTTCAGTTCAGGAGTAGAACCAAATTCATTGCAAACCCTGAAATTGATGCAGATTCGAAAACCCCTTCTAAAGTCGTCTTTGCTGGATCAGAATTTAACAGAAGAGGAAATCAACATGAAATTTGTGCAGGACCTTTTGAATTGGGTTGATGAGATGCAGGTAAAAAAATGTTTACTTTACCTGAATGTTTCAGTCTTTATTGCTATCATTTTCTTTTTTTAACCTAGTATTTTGCTGTTCAAAGGTACAACTGGACCGCACTGAATGGGGCTCAGATTTGCCAAGTGTTGAAAGCCATTTAGAAAATCACAAAAATGTTCACCGAGCTATTGAAGAATTTGAATCTAGCCTTAAAGAAGCTAAAATCAGTGAGGTATGTGAATTTAAAATTTTCATATCATTTTAGTTTACCTTGTTTTGCTCTTTACATAAAGACCCTATACCTCAATAATGGATACATTAAGTGTGAGTCAGAATTCCTTGAGATTCTTAACCTTCATGTCTTTTCATCCCGTATTACAGATTCAAATGACAGCACCTCTTAAACTAACTTATGCAGAAAAGTTGCACCGATTAGAGAGTCAGTATGCAAAACTTTTGGTAAGTTTTTTTTTTTT
>NW_007749453.1:8850-10945 GCF_000696425.1 Galeopterus variegatus | reverse complement strand
TTTATGAGATGATAAACAAAATACACAAACCATCAGCTAGACAAACTAAAAAAAGAGAAGACCCAAACAACAAAAATCAGAAATAAAAAAGGAGACATCCCAACTGATACCACAGAAATACAAAGAAGTATTAGAGACTATTATGAACAACTGTATCCCAACAAAGTCACTAAAGTTGCAAGATGCAAAATAAACAGACAAAAATCAGTAGCATTCTTACACAACAATGAACTAGCAGAGAAAGAAATCAAGAAAACAAGCCCATTTGCAACAGATCCAAAGTAATAAAACACCTTACTCCATAAATACATATAAATAAAAATAATAGTTAAAAAGAATAAAACACCTAGGAATGAATTTAAACAAGGAAGTGGGTGAAAGGTCTCTACAATGAGAAAAATACACTGCTGAAAGAAATTAAAGAGAAAACCAAAGAATGAGAGACATTCCATGCTTATGGAATAGAACAATTAATACTGTGAAAATGTCCACACTATTCAAAGCATTCTACAGATTCATTGCAATCCCCCCAAAATTACCAATAACATTCACCACAGAAATAGAAAAAAAAAAAAAAAACAATCCTAACATTTATATGGAACAACAAAAGACTGCAAATATCCAGTGCAGTTTAAGTAACTTAGAAAACCAGTCCGATAACTTCGTATAAGATAGATAGATAGATAGATAGATAGATAGATAGATAGATAGATAGATAGATAGATAGAGTCATTGGCACTATACTACCTGACTTTAAATTATACTACAAAGCTATAGTAACCAAAACAACATCATATTGGCAGAAAAACAGACACATGGACCAATGGAACTAAATAGAGAACCAGAATCCACATACTTGCAGGCACTGATCTCTGACAAAGGTGCCAAGAATATACTTTGGGGAAAGGACACCCTCTTCAGTAAATGGTGCTGGAATAACTAGATATCCATGTATATAACTGGATATCCATGTATAGAAGAATGTATCCATGTGTAGAAAAATGAAATTAGACCCACACCTCTTTCCATATACCTAAATCAAGTGTATTGAAGACTTAAATGTAAGACCTGAAACTATAAATCTCCTCGAAGAGAACACAGGGGAAACACTTCAGTATGTAGAACTGGGCAAAGACTTTATGAATAAGACCTCAAAAGCACAAGCAACAAGAGAAAAAAATGAACAAATGGGGTTATATCAAACAAAAAGCTTTTGCATAGCAAAGAAAACAATCTACAGAGTGAAAAGACTACCTACAGAATGGGAAAAAAATATTTGCAAACTGTGCATCTATAAGGGGGCTAATATACAAAACATACAACGAAACCAAAAACGTAAAAACAAAAAAACAAATAATCTGAGTAAAAAATGGGCAATGGAGCTGAATAAACATTTCTCAGAAGAAGACAGAAAAATGACCAACATAACAAATGGCCAACAGGTACATGAAAAAATGCTTAACATTACTAATCATCAGGAAAATGCAAATCAAAACTACATTGAGGTATCATCTCACTCCCAGTTAGACTGGCTATTTAATCCAAAAGACAGAGAATGACAAATGCAGACAAGGATGTGGAGAAAAGTGAAATCTTCAACAGTGCTAGTGGGGCTGTAAATTAGTGTAGCCATTATAGAGATGGAGAGCAGTATGTAATTGTTTCCCAGCAACTACAGATAGAACTACCATACGATCCAGCAATCCCACCTCTGGGTATATACCCAAAGGAAGGTAGATCATCATGTTGAATGGATACCTGCACTCCCATGTTTATTGCAGCTCTATTTACCATAGACAAGACATGGTATCAACCTAAATGTCCATCAACTGAAAACTAGATAAGGAAAATGTGGCATATACACATAATGGAATACCACTCATCCATAAAAAAGAATGCAATTCTGCCATTCACAGCAGCATATATGAGCTTGGAGAGTATTGTGTTATGTGAAACATGCCAGAGACAGAGAGAGAAAAACCACATTTCCTCAATCATAAGTGGGAGAGAAGAAAGGAAGGAAAGAAGGAAGGAAGGAAGGAAGGAAGGAAGGAAGGAAGGAAGGAAGGAAGGAAGGAAGGAAGGAAGGAAGGAA
>NW_007749453.1:2191-8152 GCF_000696425.1 Galeopterus variegatus | reverse complement strand
GAGAAGAAAGGAAGGAAGGAAGGAAGGAAGGAAGGAAGGAAGGAAGAAAGAAAAAGGAATCATATTAATATGTTGAACTTTCAGAAAGAGAAAACAAAACTGGTTTCTAGAACCAGGGAAAACGGGAGGGGGAGGGGGAATACCAATAAATGGGTTAATGGACACACAACAGCTGGTTAAGAAAAATAAGCTCTATTGATGTACAGTTGAGCTAGTCATCTGTAATAAACAATGATTCATTGCACGTTATCAAATGACTATAAGAGATCAACTATCCTCCACACAAAGAAATGATTACGTTTTGTTATGATGAATATGCTAATTATCCTGACGATTATCACACATTGTACATAGGTGTTGATATTCAACTCTGTACCCCACAAATATGTACAGTCATTTTTCAATTTTTAAAAAAATTAGCTCAATATGCAATTTCCTGTATCTACAGTATTGCCTTTTTATTTTTATTCATATTTGAAATCTCAAACTGTTTACTTTTGTTCATTGAGGTCATTTATCTCTCTTATGCTAACATTGGCTGCTCCAAAAAATGACTTCCCAGCTATTTGAAATCTTCCCAGGTCAATTTTCTTTCTATAAATACATATTCTTTATTTTTAGTAAGTACATCAAAATATGTCTTCTAATTTAGAGGGAATCCTTCCAGTTCCCCTTTCATGAGATATTAATAGACAACAGAAAAAATTGTAACTCTGCTGCATTTATAATGCTAAAACAGAATTTAACATTGCTTGTGAAATCATCACATGTTCACTGTTTAATACATATAATTCTTAGTTCTCATTGTGACCTCTCGTCAGCATTTGCTGATGTTTACTAATCTTACCTTCAAAACATTTTTTCTTTGATTGAGTTAAACTGATTCCTTGTCTTGTGTTCTTTCCGTGTTTTATCTGTAGTTGGAATCTCTCCTTCTACGTTCCTTTAAATATTTCTGTCACTCACATATATTTCTTAAGCCATCTTTATCTTCTTGAGTTCATCTTCTTGCCAATAATATTCACCTTTATAGCTTCAGTTTTCAACCATATCATAATGACTCCTTAGTCTATATGTATAATCTCATTTCTGAGTTTCTCATCTTGCATCTGCCTCCAGAGTGGTCACCAGTTCTTGGATGTCCCGCTCAAATACACAAAATATCATTCATCAATGACCTGTAGCCCTGTGGCTTGCTCCTTCCCCATTATGCTCTGACTTCTTGAATGACACCAAAATCTAGCCATCCAGGTCAAAAACCAAAGAGCCATCCTTTACAGAAATCTCTCTTGTGCTCTCACTGGCATGAACCTAATGAATGTCACTATCATCTTTTTCTATTTACCACAGCAGCTAGTGGTAATTCTTCCCCTATCTTGTCCCATCCAAACAGTTCCTGAAACAACAGATAAACAGAGGTTTTTAAATGCCAATCTAATAAAGTGGGAATTAGAACAGTAGTGCCATAATTATAGAGGAAATAGCAATTCATTGTGATCTTCGTTTAAAATGTATTATGCCTAGCTGTTTAAAAAAATGATAGTAATTTCAGTGGGGTCTACTTTAGAGTGTAAATAATACAAAAATAGAAAAGAAGGAAAACGGAACTGAAGAGAAATAAAATAGATCACGTTTAAGTTATATTTTATAACTTAAGCATTTAAGAATCATTTAAGAGTCTATATAGATTATATATTCAAAAAACATCTTGTCTTAACATTGTATTTTTAGAATAGAGTTTGGATAAGGACATAAATCTTGGAAACATATTGCCTGTATTCAAATTTTGATTATAAATTATAGTATGTTATCTTGGAAAGGATTTTAACCACTTAAGGCTCAGTTTCTTTATATGCTATTTTTTTTTAACATGAAGCTAAGGTCAAAGAGGAGAATGATTAAAAATGCTAACTCCTGGAATCACCTTGAGTTTGTGAGGGTTAGGAATAATCTAAGCTCAGCATTTAGAACAGATTCTGGATTGAATCTAAGAATGTCACTGGATTAATACTAAAATGAAGTATTCAGATATTATTATTATTATTATTACTACTACTATTATTATTACTATTTAATTAAAAGAGATATTTTCTTTTTATTCCCTAAATATACCCTGAATTAGTAGATAAAATATCAGAAAAAATTGTATACACATTTTATAGAGCATACCAATGTGGTTTATCAACTTAAGCAGTTTACGTCAAGATCATGAAAAAAAAAAAATAAAAAATATAACACCATTATGGGTGCATTGTGTAAAAAGTGAATAATGTCACAATACATATTCTAAATCTCTCCAACCACATTAGATGCTTAATACTCAATATGCAGGCATGGGTTGGATAAAATTGATGATGTATTTCTTCTTTGACTGCTATTAGAATGCTACGAAATCCAAGATCTAAATGTAACAATTTAACCTAGCAGATTGCATGCCACAGTTTCCTGGGCTCTCTTTTCTTTCCATTGATTTTATAATCAGATGTAGACCTGTTCATTATTGATCCTTTTCAAGGATTTTATAAGCATGAAAGATTTTTAATTTGATTATTTATTCCTAAATTCTACTGTGTAGTAGCAGCAGCATACTTAATTTGACTGAATTGTTTATTTTTCTGAGCACAGTTAGTTAATAGAAATAAAATATTCCTGTCTCTTCTTTTTCACTAGACTATAATTATTAATATTATTTTATATTAAAATTTACATAATTAATTAATAAACACTGCTTATTCTCTTTAATTATTATTGAAGGCAGAGAATGTTCATTATCAAAATCTTAAACTCCACAGTAAATTCCCAAAGACAGTTATCATGGTAACTTACTATGCAGTAGATCAAGTAGCACTTTCAGAATACATGCAAAGACAAATTGCTTTTGGAGGTTTCCCTGTATTCATTAATCTATAAAGTGACGATTTAAGGAACACAGCTTGAGAACAAGTACCCATCTATGCACAGCTTATGTGGATTTTTCACAGAATAGAGCTCATTACAATAAGTGTGCCTAGTTAGTCATAAAACACATCAAAATAGCCATGGAATAACCATGACCAAAGCAATTGCTCCGTGACTGAGAGTTATGTTTGAATGTATTCTAACAAGCTACTTTCATCTGGAGAGATAATGAAATGTCTTTTAAACAAAGTCCGTTGATTTTTAGAAGTGATCATAAAAAATATATTGAATTGAGATTAAAGCATGACAGAAGATTTTACTGGAAAGTTGCAACAGGGGGCCAAGATCAGTCTCACAGGAGCACAGGTCAACTTGCTCTGATATGAGTGATTTTGAGCATATTATTTGTCACAGTACCCAAAACTCCACCACTTAAAACTCCCTTTCGTAATTTTTAAAGTTTTGTTTTCAGTGTTCTTCTACTAAATAATACATTTTCTTAGCAAAATCAATACATTAATTTTAAAATAACCTCTGCATTTCTAAAACTCCTTTTTATGTAATAGCTTTAATAATATTCTAGCACAATTTTTCATATAAAAGAGGCTCCTTTCATTTCACATACATAGAGGGGAAAAAACCCTGCAGTTCCACCAAGGTTTACCTTATTTAATTGTTAGAGCTATAACAGCTTTTACAGTAAATGACCCATTGGTCATTTTTTTTTTTTTCTGGAAGCAGACTTTCTTATAACAAAAATATATCTCAGTGAACTTTAGTTAAACTAAACGTTCTGATAATAATATCTTAATTTGAAGATAGATGTTTTAATCTGATCTGTCTGTTGGTCATTTTGACTGGTGACAATGTAATAGTATAAAATTTTAGTTTTAATAAAATAGAAACAGAAATGAGATTATGTTTTTGTATTTATGATATATTATTTAACCCATAGTATTCACTAATTTTTTACTTTAGAAAATTTTAAAGATTAAAATAAGCATTTCTATGAATATAATTTTTAGTATACTCATATTCAGTTTCTTAATAAACAAAAGTAATATTTATGCATATCTTTTAACATTCAAAGCATAAAATTTAAGCCATGCATAAAATGAAGAGAAAAAAATCTTTCTTCCCAAACCCCAAGGCTCTCTCCTCAAAGGTAAGTCAAATAAATACGAGTTAAGCTTCTTGTATTTGTTCTTTAAAAATGACCTCAAGCTTATCTCAACACTGTCAATAATATTCTTTTCCATATCAAAATAATTATACAGTATTTAACTCGTGTATTTTAAATAACTTCACTATATTTTATTGCAGGATGCATCATAATTTTTTTAACCAGTTTACATAAAACCAGGTTATTTTCATTGAGTCCTAAAACTGATTATGTGCTTTCAGTAAAAGGAAACTATTCGTTGTGAGAATCATATTGTATTTCTCTTCTTGATCCTTCTACTACATCATAATAGAATAATTATTATTGGATTATAATTTAGGGAAGCAGTTAGCCCGTTACATATCTTATATTATAAAAAAGTATGTATTCAGCCTTCTTTCACCCTGAGACTTATAATTAAAGAATCCAATGGATTACAACTTCAGGTGTACGAAAATGTCTCACTCAGTTTTTCAGTAACACATTTCACTATGAATGTAATATAAGACAGGCATCACTTTTGACAGGCTCTCCACTTTTATATCTAAGGTCTTCGTCTTTTGCCACTGAAGAAAGCAAGATCAAAGACGTTACAGCAGTAGTTCACCTTGGATAGAAAATTTACTGTCAAATTGCAAGCTGGACATTTGTTATTGGGTAGCAAACAAGTGTTTCACATTCACATTTAAATGTGCATACAAGGCAAATGAGAAATGGTGAAATTTAATCAATTGATATTCTGAGGAACAGAATTATGAGTATTAATGTAGGTGGGGAAGTTATTCATTTAGCAAAGAATTTGAGACATCAATGATCCAGATGGTAAAAATGGGATATCATTACACTCATTTCCAGAATAATGATTTTGATAAAATGTTTTAATAATTGCTTTGATTTATTATTCTAGAGCAGCATTCTAAGATTGTTCTTTCTTTTGCAACCGAGTGTAAAATTACCAAACAGAAAAAAGAAAGTTAAGGAAATGCTTTGCTTCACCAATGCACGGTTTCCTATGATGGAAAAAAAATGTAAAGCGGTCATTCTGAGTGTTGAAGTAGATGAACTGGAAGGGGGAGTGATAAAATATATATCAATGTAATTGAAATTAAATTTAGCACATGGAAGAAGTAAACTCAGAAATCAGAGCATAAGTACAAGCCATTCCAGTGTCTTTCATTTTCTAAATATATGTACGAGTATAAATGATCTCTATACCTTTTCTTAACTAGCAAAATGGTGATGTTTATTTTTGCAAATACAATTGATAGACTTTTACTTTAAAATATTAATGACCTAACAAAATAATTTTGAAAAGTGAAAAAAATAAAGATATGCTATAAATAATGTTTCTTTAGGTTTAAACTTGGTAATAAGGAAAAAACTTTAAAAAATTTGTCTTTCCTTTTATGTTCACAAAAAATGACAAATTTCAGTAATTTATAATTGTTGTATTTTGAAATACATTACTTTACTTCTGTTTTCCAATTTCACCAGCAATTTTGTGTAATTGCTTACCATTATAATATAGAATTTGCATTTTAGGACACAAAGTTCTTATTAATATTTTAACTGGATCTGCAAAAAATACACTTCAAAATATACCAGCAACTGCTCTCATATTTACAAATTTCTTTGTTAACAGAGATTTATTTTAAAATGTGGGCTAATTTTTACTTTTAGGAAAATGGAGAAATTGAAAGAAAGCTCAAAATCCATGTTTACTACAATCTACATATCATTTACCTGACAACCTAACTCAATATCTTCTTGTACAAGAAATTCTCATTTAAAATTTACTTAGACGTGGAATCCAAGAAAAGCTGTGTTAGTTTTACAATATATCATATACACTAATTATATTTTGCCACCAAAATGAGCATTCTTTCTTCTAGATATTCTGA
>NW_007749453.1:526-2181 GCF_000696425.1 Galeopterus variegatus | reverse complement strand
CCATTGATTTTATAATCAGATGTAGACCTGTTCATTATTGATCCTTTTCAAGGATTTTATAAGCATGAAAGATTTTTAATTTGATTATTTATTCCTAAATTCTACTGTTTAGTAGCAGCAGCATACTTAATTTGACTGAATTGTTTATTTTTCTGAGCACAGTTAGTTAATAGAAATAAAATATTCCTGTCTCTTCTTTTTCACTAGACTATAATTATTAATATTATTTTATATTAAAATTTACATAATTAATTAATAAACACTGCTTATTCTCTTTAATTATTATTGAAGGCAGAGAATGTTCATTATCAAAATCTTAAACTCCACAGTAAATTCCCAAAGACAGTTATCATGGTAACTTACTATGCAGTATATCGAGTAGCACTTTCAGAAAACATGCAAAGACAAACTGCTTTTGGAGGTTTCCCTGTATTCATTAATCTATAAAGTGACGATTTAAGGAACACAGCTTGAGAACAAGTACCCATCTATGCACAGCTTATGTGGATTTTTCACAGAATAGAGCTCATTACAATAAGTGTGCCTAGTTAGTCATAAAACACATCAAAATAGCCATGGAATAACCATGACCAAAGCAATTGCTCCGTGACTGAGAGTTATGTTTGAATGTATTCTAACAAGCTACTTTCATCTGGAGAGATAATGAAATGTCTTTTAAACAAAGTCCGTTGATTTTTAGAAGTGATCATAAAAAATATATTGAATTGAGATTAAAGCATGACAGAAGATTTTAATATATTGAATTGAGATTAAAGCATGACAGAAAATTTCACTGGAAAGTTGCAACAGGGGGCCAAGATCAGTCTCACAGGAGCACAGGTCAACTTGCTCTGACATGAGTGATTTTGAGCATATTATTTGTCACAGTACCCAAAACTCCACCACTTAAAATTCCCTTTTGTAATTTTTAAAGTTTTGTTTTCAGTGTTCTTCTACTAAATAATACATTTTCTTAGCAAAATCAATACATTAATTTTAAAATAACCTCTGCATTTCTAAAACTCCTTTTTATGTAATAGCTTTAATAATATTCTAGCACAATTTTTCATATAAAAGAGGCTCCTTTCATTTCACATACATAGAGGGGAAAAAACCCTGCAGTTCCACCAAGGTTTACCTTATTTAATTGTTAGAGCTATAACAGCTTTTACAGTAAATGACCCATTGGTCATTTTTTTTTTTTTCTGGAAGCAGACTTTCTTATAACAAAAATATATCTCAGTGAACTTTAGTTAAACTAAACGTTCTGATAATAATATCTTAATTTGAAGATAGATGTTTTAATCTGATCTGTCTGTTGGTCATTTTGACTGGTGACAATGTAATAGTATAAAATTTTAGTTTTAATAAAATAGAAACAGAAATGAGATTATGTTTTTGTATTTATGATATATTATTTAACCCATAGTATTCACTAATTTTTTACTTTAGAAAATTTTAAAGATTAAAATAAGCATTTCTATGAATATAATGTTTCGTCTACTCATATTTAATTTCTTAATAAACAAAAGTAATATTTATGCATATCTTTTAAAATTCAAAGCACAATAGCCATGCATAAAATGAAGAGAAAAAGATCTTTCTTCCCAAACCCCAAGGCTCTCTCCTCAAAGGTAAGTCAAATAAATACGAGT
>NW_007749453.1:0-426 GCF_000696425.1 Galeopterus variegatus | reverse complement strand
AATAATAATGAGCTTTTTCAATGTATTTAATAGAGTTTATCCCTTACTTGAGCTTTAGTACGTAGGGTTCAATCTTATGAACTTCTGTTTGCAATGGGCCTTTCTTAGAAACAAAGAACTATTTTAATATGAGTGAATGTACAGTATTTGAAAGTAGTGGTAGAGAGATATTTTTCCAATATCAGTATCTTTTATGTTTTACTTTGGTCAACTCACTTCCCTTCAAAAACATAAAAAAGCTTTCTTCAATATCAACTCAAAATTCCTCAGTATTAGTTCCAAGAACACACTTATAATCTTCCTATATATTATAGGTTTCTCAGTATTCTCATTATTTCCAAAATTACTTTCATAGATTATTCTCCTCAGTGCAAAATAAATTACCCGTGGTTGCTACCTTTACAAACTCTTTTACCCCAACGTCTG
>NW_007749452.1:9847-10946 GCF_000696425.1 Galeopterus variegatus | reverse complement strand
TACCTAGCATTTACTGGCATTTGATGTAGTATCTCTGATCTGTCTTTGTTAAAAGATAATTTGGGAGTGGAGATTCCTTTAAGGTCTTCCTCAGAAAACTCTTAAGTGGAAAATTCATTTTTTCTCCTTGTTCTCTCCCTTTCATTCCCTAGCACACCCTTCACACCACTGCCGCAAAGTGTTTTTCTCTCTGGTTCTCTGCCTTTGATGTGCTTAAGAAATTGTGACTGGCATTAGAGTCTCTTGCAGGTTTTCCTCAAAATTATTTTTTTTGTCTGCTAATGTTTACTATGCCCTTGACCTGCCATGATTCTGAGCTACCTTGTTCTCATGTCAACTGATTTTTTTCTTTCTGTAAAAATAATTATCCTCTTTGCAGGGCTCCCTTTTAAAACTTGACTTTCAGTCTCACTGTGAGTTATTTGCTTTATTTTTTTTCCTTACTAACATCTTATTTTATCATATTTCAATCTCCAAATTTCAATTTTATGATGAACGCCTCTTTGCTTGTTTTATTTTTGTGGCCCATATGATTGCTGTCTTGAATTTTGGTGCTTCTACAGATAAATAAGCCACAAATTTTTGTTCTCTACTAAGAATCAAGCCATTACAGTTTTGTTCTGTGAATTTTAAGACAGCCTATACTAGGAAGTTGACACCCACGGAACTTGTTTCAACTTACTATTTCATCCTGACTTGACTCCTATTAGTCAGTACTTGAAATCCCCTAATATTATTATCTCATTTAATTTGATTGCCAACTCTCAGTTAACATTCTTCAGTTTCTGTCTTACATATGAGATGTATTGCTTTTACATTTTTGTCACTTTGTTGGGGACGGTTTGATGGTCAAGGCTTATACACAGCATTGCCTCCTTCTCTTATCCTATTCATTGTCCTATACTGTCACTGTTTTTTTTTTTTGTAATTCTAGAATCTCTGCATTCAACCAACAACAATTAATTGAGCAGTCACCATATGTGAGTCACTATGCCAGGCTCAGGAGGCCTGGAAGTCACCAAGAAAGATAATTCTAAGCCATATGAAGCTGAGAAGTCTTCAAGGCTTTTTATCAGTGCCAATAAAATATTTGTGACTT
>NW_007749452.1:4974-6488 GCF_000696425.1 Galeopterus variegatus | reverse complement strand
GTTGTGGAAGCTTTTTATATATTCTGGATATTAACCCCTTATCAAATATATGATTTGCAAACATTTTCTCCCATTCCATAAATTACTTTTTTCACTCTTTTGATTGTGTCCTTTTATGAACAAATATTTTTAAGATATTTTTGTCATATCCAAGAAATCATTACAAAACCCAATGTCATAACATTTTTATTCTATATTTCCTTCTAGGGTTTTTTATAGTTTGAAGTCTTGTTTTTAGGTATTTAATCTATTTGGAGTTAATTTTTGTAAAATGTCTATATTCATTTATTTTATTTTATTTTTTTTTGCATGTGGATATCAAGTTTTCCCAGCACCACTTGGTGAAGAGACTGTCTTTCCCTTATTGAGTGGCCTTGGCACCCTTGTTGAGGATCATTTGATTATATATGCAAGGGTTTATTTCTGGACTCTCTAGTCCATTGGTCTATATGTCTGTCTTCATGCTAGTACCAAACTGTTTTGATTACTGTAGCTTTGTAATATGTTTTGAAATCAGGAAATGTGAGTCCTCCAAATTTATTCTTTTTCAAAATTTTGGCCATACAGCATCCCTTGAGATTCCATATGGATTTTAGGATTTTTTTTCTGTTTCTGCAAAAAGAATGCCATTGGAATTTTGATATGGATTGTATTGAATCTGTAGGTTGCTTTAGATAGAACTGACAACTTGAAATTTTCTTCCAATCCATAAACATGAGATGCCTTTCCATTCATTTCTGTTTTCCTTAATGTCAATAATGTTTTGTAGTTAGTGTACAAAACATGTAACATTATCTAATTTTTGTAGTTAGTGTACAAAACATCTAAACATTATCTCCTGGTTACCTTTATTCTTAAGCATTTTATCTTTTTTATATTATTGTAAATCAATTTTTTTTAATTTCCTTTTTTGCTCATTGTCTAGTGTATAGAAATGTAACTGATTTTTGCATATTGGTTCTATATCCTAAACTTCGCTGAATTTGTTTATTAGTTCTAACTGGTATTTTTGTGAGATGATGCCTTTTTAATTGAGCATGATTATCCTTATCCTACCCTATACTGCATATTTCCTACTTTCACTTTATGATACTCTGAGAATAAAAATACATTAAGGTCTCAGTAACTATAATAAGAGCTAACACTTATAGATTATTCTGTCCAAGGCATGGTTCTAAGCACTTCACATATATTATTTCATTTAATCTGCACAACTACTGTATAAGGGGTATTATTCCCACTTTACAGATATAAAAAAAACAACACTGAAAAATAGAAGTTCAGTAACTGTCAAAATGTTATTTACTGAGTGCTACTGTCTGAATGTTTGTGTCCTCCCAAAATTCATGTTGAGTTTTAATTACCAAGGAGATGGTCTTACAAGGTGGGACTTTGGGAAGTTATTAGGTCATGAGTGCTTTGCCTTTGTGAATAGAATTAATGCCCTTATAAAAGAGGCTCCAGAGAGCTGCTTTGTCCTTCTTCCATGTGGGGACACATAGAAGATGTTCTCT
>NW_007749452.1:2497-4382 GCF_000696425.1 Galeopterus variegatus | reverse complement strand
AGAGGCTCCAGAGAGCTGCTTTGTCCTTCTTCCATGTGGGGACACATAGAAGATGTTCTCTATGAGTAATGGGCCCTCACCATACACTGAGTCTGCTGGCACCTTGATCTTGAACTTCCCAGTCTCCAGAACTGTGGGCAATACATTATTTTATTAGTAGTAGTTTTAAATTGAAACATAATTGGTAATACATATTTGTGGGGTACAGAGTTAACTATCAATGAAATTTATATTATTTTTAAATTAATCAGTATTTTATTATAGCATCCCAAAAGGATTAAGACATTAAGAAAGACACAAGGCCATGATATAAATAAGAATTATGGCTTATACCTTAGTATAAACTAGAACAATATTCAAATCATGTGTGTGGAGGCTCTTGGCCTAAGTGGGTATTTTACCCTGCACTGAGTATAATTTGTGCTCATATTACCTATGAAAGACAAGGTATTGATGCTATTGTTGTGTATGATGATGTCTTACAGTTAAATTTTCAAGAAAGGAAAGTTAGTACCTATAAAAAAAGTGCTTAGAAGATGGAGAGAATACAGATGAGCTTTATTTTTCCAACTTATCTAAATGTCCTATTTTTTTTTTCCTTTTCCAAGTCAATTTGAAACCACTTTCTGGGTGGGATCAGTCTTCTTATAATAATCATAGGTGTTTAGTTATACTGCTATTTTAACTTTCATTTTACTTAATCTGGGGAAAGTTATTTACCCTCTTTAAACTTGTTTTTCCTTCATTTCTCTTCTTAAGTGCTCAAATAATGTTAGCTTGATTTATTATTTTTCTTAAATACCACAGTTATCATTAGTAGTTTTTTTTTACATGTTTGTGAGCAAAACCTCTTTGAGAACATCAGTAGTGGCTTACACTTTATACTCTCACTGACTAGCACAGTATCTGTTACATTGCAGGTGCTCAAAACATGCTAAAGGAACATCAAACATAATGGCCAAACTATAAATTTGTTAGACTATCTCATATGCATACAGTTAGCTCCAGAGATTTTTGCTCAAAAGATGATACCACTGATGACACAATCCTTCTTCCACTCTCACAGGATCTGTGTCCAAGCCAACAGGACCGCTATATGATAGCTGTGTGTTCGTGAATAGAGACAGTGAAGGAAACTTACCCATAGGTAGCTCGACAAGGTCAATGCATACATTAGTCCTACAGTGACATAAATTGGTTAATATTGAATATAGAAAAAAATTCCTTGGTTTCCATGTGCAATTTTGAAAATTCTGAGAAAATTTTTGAGTATTTCTACAACCAAAGTTTACACCAACAGAAGCAACAATGTGAATGCTCAGCACCCCTGATAAACAAGGATCTGTAGTGCTCACACTGCCTTAGAGAAATGACCTGACGAGTTAATTCATTTGTCCTTTGTTACCTAAACTCTTCCACCATACAAATTCTCCCTACTTTCTGAAGAAGTTTTTGTCTTTCTCTTCAAAAGTAAGCAACAGCATAACCCACAAAGCTTCACAGAACTCAGATGTAGATGTTTTCTGTTCTATGGCAAGAGATATAGAGGTATTTTCCTATTAGTTATAAGAGCAGATATTCAGGGTAATAGATTTTGTTGTGGCAGATCTGTGTGTTTGCAAATTGTCCTCATATTGTTTTAAATAAATTTATCTGTTGTGTGTTTGAGATATGCAGGTCCATAGAGAGTAAAAGGCCCAGGAAAGGACTCCTCTTGCCCAGGTCTAAGCATGGTTCTGAGTTCCAGTCCTACCATGGTCCAATTTCTCGTCACATGAATACTTTAGAGATTTTAGGAAAGAAAATATTAGTCTCTACAAACAGGGCTCGATAGAAATCAGTCATGATGTGAATGAATACTGGCATAGAGAAGAGCTAAAAAAAA
>NW_007749452.1:0-1905 GCF_000696425.1 Galeopterus variegatus | reverse complement strand
ATGTTTTCTGTTCTATGGCAAGAGATATAGAGGTATTTTCCTATTAGTTATAAGAGCAGATATTCAGGGTAATAGATTTTGTTGTGGCAGATCTGTGTGTTTGCAAATTGTCCTCATATTGTTTTAAATAAATTTATCTGTTGTGTGTTTGAGATATGCAGGTCCATAGAGAGTAAAAGGCCCAGGAAAGGACTCCTCTTGCCCAGGTCTAAGCATGGTTCTGAGTTCCAGTCCTACCATGGTCCAATTTCTCGTCACATGAATACTTTAGAGATTTTAGGAAAGAAAATATTAGTCTCTACAAACAAGGCTCGATAGAAATCAGTCATGATGTGAATGAATACTGGCATAGAGAAGAGCTAAAAAAAACTGTTAAGATGAAAAGAAAGAGAAAGGAAGGAGAAAGAAGCATAAAAATACTGGGTATAAAAATTATGAAACTCTGCAAAAGCAGTCCTTTCAGGGAAATTTATAGTGGCAAATGCCTATGTGAAAAGAGAAGATCTTAAATCAATAACCTAACTTTCCACCTTAATAAACTAAACAAAAAAGCACAAATTAAGCCCAAAGTAAGCTGAAGGAATAAAATAGTTATGATTAGACCAGAAATTAATGAAATAGAGAATAGAAAAATAATAGAGAAAATGAACAAAACTAAAAGTTGATTCTTTGAGAAGGTCAACAAAATTGATAAACTGGTAACTAAACTCACCAAGAAAAGAGGAGAAAAGACTCAAATTATAAAATCAGGAATGAAAGAGTAAACATCAATACTGACCTAATAGAAATAAAAAAAAAAAAACTATAAAAGCAAGAGTATATACAAGTATACATTAACAAATTAGATAACTTAGATGAAAGGAGAAAATTTCTAAAAAGGCAAACCTACTGAAACTGACTCAAAAGTAACAGAAAATCTAAAAAGACATATAGCAATTAAATAGATTGATTTAGTAAGTGAAAAAAAAAATTCCATCAAAAAAAGCCCAGACCTCACAGGTAAAAACCACCAAACATTAAAAGAATAATTAATACCAGTCCTTCACAAATTCTTCCAAAAAAAAAAAAGAGGAATAAAAGAAAGGAATACTTTAAACTTATTCTATGTGTTGAACATTGCCCTTATATCAAAACGATACAAAGAGATTACAAGAAAAGAAAACCTGCTTTCAGTTAAGATGGCAGAATAGATGGTCCCCAGTGTCACTCTGTCCCACAAATCAACTGATTTACTACTATAAAAAAATCAATGACAGCCACGCTGGGGCCACTGGAGCTCAGAGGAAGAAGAGGACGGACCTATGGAGTCCATAAAGGCAGGAGAAAACACAATGAGAGAAAGAAAAAACCCTAGCTGCATCCAGGCTGGAGCTGCTGAGTGCACAGAGCAGGAACCAGCAAAAGCTGCATCTGTGTCCTTCAGATGAAGGTGCTTGGAGGCAGCAGGGGAGAAGAGGGCCTTGGTGGCCCCCAGGACAGCAAGACCACTAATAGGACCCAGGTAGGAGTGAGGAGCCACAACAACTGAAAAAAAAGGAGCCACTCAGAGGCCAGTGAGTCATCACAAGGGACTGGTGCATGTTCATCCCCTGGAAAGTGTTTGCAGCATGGGCGGTGGGGGAGAAAGGCCCACCAGGAGAACACAGAGGCACAGCAAGGACAGCTGGTCTGCACCCCAACCAGTGAAGGACCACTCAGAGGAGAATGTAGAATTGCCTACGGTGCAGTTTGGTGAAAAGACTCAGGCCCAAACCAGAGTTTCTACACAACCCAAATGCACCAGATCTCTCAAGAGCCAGAAGTACTTATAAAATCAATCATTAAAACCTGAGCTGCACAAAAAACCTTCCCAAGGGAATTAGCAGCAAAACAGCAATTTAGCTCAACCACACAGCTCAAGTACTG
>NW_007749451.1:9985-10948 GCF_000696425.1 Galeopterus variegatus | reverse complement strand
CTGGTCAGCTTGGACTCTACTGGGCTGCTGGATCTCGGGATGGTACCGCAGGGTGTGTGGTCTCTTTTGAGCTTCCAGTTCCAGTGTAGAACTTCTCTCTGTTCCGTGTGCTCTGGCCCTGGCTGCTGGATTATACAGTGGCGGCCCCACAGGGTATGTGTGTTCTGCCGAGTCTCTGCCTCCCTATCCGGGTGTTTCCCCACTCTGTGTGCACTAGGTGGGGTTGTTGGACCTTGCAGAGGTGGCCCGCAGGGTGTGTGTTTTTTTGCCGAGTCTCTGCCTCCTTTGCCAGACCCCTCCCCACTCTGTACACTCTGTACAGGGCTGGGGTGTGTCTTCTGCAATCCTCGTCTATCAGCCTGGACTTCAAGCCCCTGCTCGGCCCCGCCCTGCCCAGGAAGACTTTCAGGTTTCTGCTAGGGTTGCTCTGAGTGCTTTTGTGGCCCTGGATAAGGCTTTCTCTGGGCTTCTCACCTTCCTCCTGGTATTGCGGTTATTTGTGTAGTTGAGTTATCTCCCACACCAGGGCGTGAGCTCCTTGGGGGAGGATCCCACAGCACACAGTTCCTCTTTGAATCCCCCCAGCGTGGGCCGACTCCGGCATCCACTGGCAGTCAGCTCTCCGGCAGGTTCAAGTGAGCTCGGGAGCGCTCTGGCCACACCTCTCCCAACCAGAAATCAGGTTGGGGTTCTTCCGAACTGATGGCCACAGAGATGGTATCTGCCTCCTGTAAACAGGAAGCTTACCTGGGGCCAAAGCCCAGGGTACGGTGGGGTGACAATCTGGCCGGGCTCCTCTTCCCTGCCCTCCCGACGCTGGCCAGGGGCTCCCCACCCCACCAGCCCTGCCAGAGATCCATGGGGGGAGTGGGATTGGAGGCCGGTCCGCAGGCCCCGGGAGGCCCCGCGCCGAGGCACACAAGTGGCTAGGCTCAGTGAGGAGCCGCGCCAAGCGAGGAGGGC
>NW_007749451.1:5019-9975 GCF_000696425.1 Galeopterus variegatus | reverse complement strand
GTGAGCTCGGGAGCGCTCTGGCCACACCTCTCCCAACCAGAAATCAGGTTGGGGTTCTTCCAAACTGATGGCCACAGAGATGGTATTTGCCTCCTGTAAACAGGAAGCTTACCTGGGGCCAAAGCCCAGGGTACAGTGGGGTGACAATCTGGCCGGGCTCCTCTTCCCTGCCCTCCTGACGCTGGCCAGGGGCTCCCCACCCCACCAGCCCTGCCAGAGATCCATGGGGGGAGTGGGATTGGAGGCCGGTCCGCAGGCCCCGGGAGACCCCGCGCCGAGGCACACAAGTGGCTAGGCTCAGTGAGGAGCCGCGCCAAGCGAGGAGGGCAGGCCTGGCCAAGCTGGCCGGCTCTGCCCCCACCTGAGAAAATGGAGGCAGAGCTGGTGCCGGTGCCTAGCCTGGTGTGGTAGGCGGGAGCTAGACGGGCATCTGCCCCGCAAGCGGGGCCGGGCTGGGGGTCACTCACAGAGCTCACAGAGCTGGGCTGGTCAGGCGTCTTCCTCTCCATTTCTGCATCATTGCTGCTGTCTTCCTTGGCCTTTGTTGTCTTGGGCTGCTCACTTGATCCTGTGGCGCGGCTCGGGCGCTCTCAGGAATCTTCTTTTGTGTCGGCCCTAAAACCTCGACTCTGTAATTGCTTTTTTATTGTTGTAGATTAGTTGATCAATGATTTATTCGTTTTTTGTTGCTCTTGGAAATGCAAATAGTACTCTTGCAGCACAGCGCACACTTCTCAGGCTCGCACTGTCTTCTGGCATGCCTGCTCCAGACCTGTCACCATCTTGAAAACCCTCTCTGGCAACTTTAGATTGGAGTAAATAGTCCCTCTGGGCCATTTCTCTGACATTTTTAGTCATTATTATCACAGTAGCTTGCTAACTCTACGTGTAACCTGATAAAACAACTCCCAAGAAGTAAATTTTCCTTAAGATTGTGGAAAAATTGTTACCTATCACTTTACAGTGGTATGTTCTCATCATTATATTGGCTCATTTTCATGTTTTCTAAGCTCTTACAAAATGCATTCAAGTAAGTATTCTTTAATTCTGTATTGCTCATATTAACTCAAAGGCGTGGTTGATTACTTTCAGTATTATCTCCTTTAGTTGTGAGGGGCAGTCAAGATCCTCTTCTGATTCTAACATCACTTTTTATATTCAGGAAATTCACCATCTAGCAAATATTTATCGATAACGACAACCATAAACAAATTTTAGGTTTCAGGGGCATAAAGGTAAATAAAAGATTATCTGTCCTTCAAGGAACTCTCAATAAGTAAGTTGTCCCTTCCTTATTTCTTTAAAAGACACACACACACACACACACACACACAAATATATATATTTTTTTAATCATGAAACTTGGTTTCTTATACAAATTTGTATATAGTTCTATATCCTTGGAATAATTCTCACGACTAGTATTGTTGTAAGGCCTATATTAGGGTGAAAACAAAAATTAGATGGCTCCCAAAAGAAGTGGTTTATAGTTTGGGTATACTTATATATGCCTGTTTTGAAAAGACCTCTTGTTTCAAATTAAAACATGATGGCTACAAATGAGAGTGGACTACATGCTTCATATTTGGCTACCATAATTGTTAAAAATTGCCTCTTCCAGAAACATACAGCCAGAAGTGAGTTGACAGTTAAGTGGAACAGAGAAGAGAAAAAAAGAATCTCAAGAAGTCTTCTGAGACAGTAATAGACTCTCTGGAGGTTTTGCAGTTAGTTAGGGTGTAGCAGGGTCGGAGAGAGCTCTGGTCTGCACGATGCGAGTTGATGGTTACCCCAAGTGTGCCCCATTCTCAGCTTATTCCCTTACTTGCCTTTGAGTCAGGGCCCCCTGTCAAAGTAGAAATGTTTAATTACAGAATTTTATTGCTGCAAAGGATCTTACAGATCATTATATTACAGAGGTTCCTGAGCTTTTTCAAATATAAAAATCCCCTTTCGACACCAGTATTTCTTGGATTCCCATATAGTAGTACTAAAACTCATTGCATTCATGGATTGAGAAGGTGTATAATGGCAATATGCCACTATGAATTCAATAATCATTTTATATAATTTAAACTTTATTAATCAGAACAACAATTACATATACTTCAAACAAATAGCTATCCCTATGTAAGTGAGACATGTCATTTATTTCATCTATAGCCTGCTAAGTGTGCATATGATTTGGAAATCCTGTGGATTTGGAGACTCCCAGGAACCTGCACCTTGGGAGCTACTGATCTAATTTAATCTCCTGTTTTAACAGATGAATTAAATGTGGCTCATGGATATTAAGTGACTTCCAAGGACACAAATTGTTGGTGGCAGAGTCTAAGTCATTATTGACATGTTTTCCACTGTACCACAGCTGTCTTAAACTTTTCTGAAATTATTATTCATCCACATCAGCAGAGGGAAGTATCATAAATGAATTAGCTCAGAGGAAACTATGATGCATGTACCACACATGGGAGGATGTGCTCCTATATTTAACAACAAAAACACTTTCAGTTAATTAGAATGTGAATAGAATTCTTTCATAACTCGTCCCACTTGACAAGTAAACATTTCTTGAAGACCGCAAGAAGCCAGAGACCTGCATTAGGTACTTTTTAAACCATTTGGAAATATTGAATTTCTGGCCACAGATGGTAATCTATAACCACAAAAGCAGAGACATTTTTAAAAACCGTAAAGATTATGGAAGTTTTGCAATGAACAGGCACAAAAGTCAGCAAGAATGGACATCCTTAACTTCTGCCAAGTTGGGAGAAGTAGCTCTGGCTGCCGAGTTGAGAAAAGAAATGAGAAAAATCATCAGTCAGATAATACATTATAATATTGGCAGACACAGGAGGAGGAGTGTGTCAAAGATATTAAAAAGCCATTCAGTGTTAGAATGACTCGGTTCAGCTGGGGAACGATGAAAAGTAGAATTCATATTTCTTGGATTTTTTGAATGTTTAGATCTAAGTGGGTGTTTCAAGAGTGGCCAGGTCTTCTGGCCAGGGTTTCTCTGAGTGATTGATATGAGGTTAAAGATGCTAAACTGAATGCTGATCAAATTCATGCTCTCCCTGGATGACCACTTTCTACTAGTATTGCATTTGTTTAGAAAAATTCAGGGGCTCAATAGACAGGGAGGCCTTAGAAGAGTCTTAGGCCCTGGAGAGTCTGGGTTGATTCTGATTCCCATGAAATTCTGGGTCATTTGGGGGTAGATCCTGGGTAGTGTAATCATGTAGCTTATGTAGAGATAGTAATCAGGAGGGTTCATTGAGTTAGATACAGCAGTGTCCTAAGAAGGTCAAGGCTGCTTATCTAGACGTTATATGTTTATTTTCCATACACAGAGAATCTATCTGATGGTCAAAGTTTGCAATTTTCATTCCAACCAAATGATTGAAATGATATGAAATTCATAAGGAATCTTAGGGAGGATAGCACCAAACATGCACAAATCCATTCCCGTCACCAGAAGATGGAACTCAACCTGTATAGTCTTTGGGGGACAGCACATCTGAGTCTTAGAGAAGCAAAGAGTAGATATAATTGGTGTTGACAGAAAAGCTGTGCAAACACACCACAGTTAATTCTGCAGCCCCTATAGCTAAATGTAATAAAATTGGGGTCCAGGGAGTGTTGCTTTGCATCTGGGCTCTCCTATATCTTCTCATTCTCAAGGCTCTCAGGAGTCCAGGAGTTGCAGCGAGGAAATGGTGTTTACCGCGGAGCAGAAATCCTTTCTCTTCCCATTAACTCTCCTGATAGCACTGCAGTGCTGGCAGCAGTCCTGAGAAGGGCTCTGAAAAGTGGGCTGGTTAACAGGAGCATTTTCACTGCAGGCAGATTCGGTTGCCTTGGTGAAGTCCCCGCGCATCTGAAGAGTGGCTCGTCTGTTCCTGGCTGGGGACCACTTGTGCTCACCCACCTGGGAGACTGGCGAGCTGGTGCAGGGCGAACTTTAACCTTTAAGAATAAGCGAATAAAAAATTTCATTCACTACAATTCCAGGAGGACTAATTCTTGGAGGAAAAGTAGTCGGGGAAGAGTTCTGGGCATCAGGGCAGGCAGGAATGGCAAGTTGAAGAGGAGGAGGAAAAAAGGGGAGAGAGCAGGACAAAGCAGTCAGGCGATGGAGGGTAAGTGGGGTGAGTGCTTCTTAGCAATTGCCTTGGGTAGGAAACTTTGGAGAGAGTTGTCTAAAAAGGATTTTAAGGATGTAGCCTTTATGATATGCTGTGTGAAACCTCTTGCTGTGTTCCTTGAAGAAAATCACACTAAAGATCTACATTCTGCTCCTTCCAGTAGTGAGAAGCTGTAGCTACATTGTGGCTGGTCCCAACTGAGATGTGCATAAGTGTAACATGCACACTAGATCTCAGAGACTTACTAGACTCAGGAAAAAAGAATGTGAAATATCTATCTCATTGATTTTTTTTTATATTGAGTATACATTGAAATGATAATATTTTTAATATATTGGGTTAAATAAAATGTTATTAAAATTAATTTTACCTGTTTGTTTTTACTTTTTAAAAAATGTGTCTACTAGAAAATTTTAAATTACATGTGTTGATTGCGTTATGTTTCTATTGGAAGCGTTGACCTATGTACATCATTCTTCAAAGCTTCTAGAGTTAGATTTGTGTTTATTTTGGACTGGTGTTGGTGGTGTTGCAGGGTTGGGCAAACACCCACACCCATGTCTATTGGTGACCAAAGCGGAAGGGGGATCAGACTTGATATATGAGGGGTTTTCAAAAAGTTCATGGAAAAATTCGTATTATTTATTTATTTATATATTTGGCTGCTGGCGTTACAGGGATCTAAACCCTTGAACTTGGTGTTATAACACCATGCTCAAACCAACTGAGCTCACCAGCCATCTCTGCATTATCTTTCAATTTTATTTTTCCATGAGCTTTTTGAAGTAGGATTCTGTAGCCTTTGGTA
>NW_007749451.1:3279-4779 GCF_000696425.1 Galeopterus variegatus | reverse complement strand
CTTGATATATGAGGGGTTTTCAAAAAGTTCATGGAAAAATTCGTATTATTTATTTATTTATTTATTTGGCTGCTGGCGTTACAGGGATCTAAACCCTTGAACTTGGTGTTATAACACCATGCTCAAACCAACTGAGCTCACCAGCCATCTCTGTATTATCTTTCAATTTTATTTTTCCATGAGCTTTTTGAAGTAGGATTCTGTAGCCTTTGGTAAGTACATGTGTGTGCAGAGACTTGCAGACATTCAGAAAGATTAGGAATCTGGGAGAAATGGTGCTTGCCCTTAAATACATCAAAAGGGGACCACATTCCCCCCAAATAATGGAATTTGTGTTAACAGAGAAAACTCATGGGGCAAGGATTGGAAACAAAGGGCATGTCTGAGTGAGAGGTCGAGAGAGGACGTAGTCTTCTCCTTGAGTGTGACCATCACAGGTCTTCCCTTAGTAAGAATGCCTGAGAGGGAAGAGGCAGGGGAAAAGAAGAATGGGGGAAGGGAGTGGAGGAGAAGCAAGGAGCCAGACTGAACTGAATAGAGAAAAGTAGAGCCGGGCAAGACTAGACATGGTTCGTGTGGTTTCTAATAGATCTTGTGAGCTTGAAAGAGCTTGAGAAATGACCACTCCACGGAGCAGAAATCCTCCGTGAAACCTCGGCAAGCTAACGTAGACCATAGGTTTCCTGAGTGCTCAGTAGCAGCTATCTTGAATGGCTTGAAGGGGCCCTCATTCTCTGTTGAGACAGGACCAGGGAAAAAGGAACATTTGCATGAGTGATGAGGTGAAATGGCTCCAGAGGTCCTTAAGGTCTGTAAAGTGTCAGTTTCTGGTGGATGTGTCCTTTACCGCTTGCCACCGATCAGGCAGACTACAGGAGGGGTCCGGGCTACATGCCTGGGATGGTAGGATTATGTAGCACTGTAACTCAACTATCCAGAGCACAATCAGGCCCTTCAGTTAACCAGAAGTGTCCTTTATTTCACAGTAAGTCAAGAAGATATACTCATTCCAAAGAGTTAGTAGAAACATATAAAATCCTTCAACAGAGTTCAGCTTGTGCTCTGGATCTAAACAAATTCAGTTCAATTTCTTATCCTCTACCTTTGGGACAGGGCAATGAAAATGAATATTCTAAATAATGACCCAAGGCACTGCAAGGATCTGAAGTACCTCACAAATCATTAAAGAGAGATCAAGTTATGTCTCGTACTTATCAAAGTCAAATAGTGAACTAATGATATATTTTAGAAACTGTTGCTTCAGGATCTGAAACTGAAAACCTGGTGGTGTTTAACCCCAACTTAACTAAAACATCTAAATAACCAAAAGATCCCACAATTAAAGCTTTCCAGTTAATTCTTTTGTGTGCTAATAATAGGTATGAGAAGCTCTTATATGTTATGTATTCTTTGAGGCAAAATTGTTGCCACCAGCAGCCAGGCAGACCAGCTACATCATCACCTGGGATTAGTTAAAAATGCAAATTCTCAGCCCTGCTC
>NW_007749451.1:0-2555 GCF_000696425.1 Galeopterus variegatus | reverse complement strand
ATTTTATGTTCTAGGCACTATGCTAATAACTTTACTTGACTTATCTCATTAATCCTTATAACACTCCTATGTAGTCAGTATAAAAATTAATCCCATTTTATAGAGCAGGAAATTGAGATATGAATCCATTAAGCAATTCGCCCAAACCCATGCATACTCAGTAGTGGAACCAGGGTTCATCGCTTCACATCTAGGCTGCCACTCGTTGACATTATTTGGTCTTTCTTCTTCAGGTTTTAGCCATCTATGAGGTGGGCAGGTATGGAGTTCTGTGGGTCGTACTCCCTTGAGTTTTCTTTATCTCTTCAGAAAAACTGGAATTTCCTGCTTGTTATTCCCACAGAATCTAGATGGTGAAATGACTTACCAAAGTCACCCAGTTAATGGCAGAGTCCTGGGTACTGTGGGTCGTACTCCCTTGAGTTTTCTTTATCTCTTCAGAAAAACTGGAATTTCCTGCTTGATATTCCCACAGAATCTAGATGGTGAAATGACTTACCAAAGTCACCCAGTTAATGGCAGAGTCCTGGGTGGAGTGCAGGCTTTCTGACATGTGAGGCAATCAGAAAATACCAAAGAGCAAAACTGAGACCATAAAATTTATCTGAAACTCCATCTTTTGGAAATAATATCTGTTAAACTTAGAAGAGGTTTCCTCTTTTTTTTCTCCAGCTTTTAAAAGGTATAATTGACAAAAACTGTATATATTTAAGGTGTACAACGTGTTGTTTTGATGCATGTATACACTGTGAAATGATTACCACTATCAAGCTAATTAGCACATCTATCACCTCACAGTTACCTTTTTCTTTTCTTTTTTGGTAGGGAGAAAACTTACGATCTATCCTCTTAGCAAATTTTAAGTATACGATACAAAATGATTAACAATAGTCACCATGCTATAGATCAGATCTCCAGAACGTATTCGTGGAGGTTTACTCTTACATGACTCAAAATAGCTCAACTAACAGGGACTTATTTAAAAGAGGGGAGAGGAGGGAGACAGTAACACCCCTCCTTCTGCCCGTCGAAGTCTCACATAGCAACCACTCTCTTTGCTTTCTTCCTCTCCTTTCTGCAGACATAGCTCCCTTTGCTTACTCCCCTGCAGGTGGATGAAAATGGCCATTCTAGCCCTTATTTGACGATATCCTCCAGTTCACATGTCAACAACCACGTGAACCTGGTCTTTGTGTCTCTTATTTCCAATTCTCCAGAAAGAGAATTTCAGGCCATTAACTAGTTCCTTACATCAATCAGCCAAAGTCAAATTATTATTAAAACAGAGCCAGGAAGCCACTCCTTTGGGGAGGGATTGTGGATGGGGGGCAATTCCAAATATTAAATTGTGAGGTTGTGTCATGCCCAGATGTGTCTACTACATTTTTTTTTAATATACAAATGAGGTCATACCTTTTACAACTATTTTTTTCAATGAATAAAGCCTGGCTGGTTAGCTCACTTGGTAGAGCATGGTGCTGATAACACCAAGGTCAAGGGTTTGGATACCCTTACCGGTCAGTTGCCAAAAAAAAAAATTGCAAACATACTTCCCTGTCTATAAATACAGTTGTAGCTCATCATTTTTGGTGATAGTCTAGTATCCATTGCATGCACCTGCCTTAGTTGCTCAGCCAGTTGCTATCACTGGGTATTCTTTCCTCCAGGTATTTGCGAATATATTCACTGTTATGAACAACCATCATAAATCCTCACACCCAGTCTTAATTATTTTTTTAAGGATAAATTCTTAAAAGCAAATTTGCTAGGTTAAGGAGCATGAAAATCTTTAAGGCTTTAGAAATACCTTCTGGGAAAGCTGCACCAGTTCATACTCCCAGCAGCCATGAAGTAAAGTGTCTGCCTTCCCACACCCTCGCCTGCAATGGGGATTATTCTTTTTTATCTTTGCCCACTTGATAGGCAAGAACTGAGCTCATTGTCCTTTTAATTTGTGTTCTTACTGAGGCAGAACAATTTTTCATATGTTCATTCGCCTTTTGTATTTCTTATTTTGTGACACTTATTTTTAAGATCCAACTGTAATTTACACAAGAAAAAAAAATGATTTCAGCAGCTGTCATTAGTTGTTTGCTCAATCCTTGAAACTAATTGCATCTTGTGGCTTCTTTTATTTGATTATCTCCACCTAAAAATAAGCCAGTATCACACTGTCATCCTTAGGATAATACTATCTGAGTCATAAAACAATATGTAAAACTAAGACTTTAGTTGATTACACATCACTGTCCCATCAACCCTTTATGGAGAAGTTCTAGGAGAGGTAAATTGATCTTCCAAGCTATGAGATAAAACATCTGAGACCAGAATACCCAGGTGGGTTGGAATGGTGGGGCTGCGGCAAAGGAGAATGTGAGAGAGATGGAATTCAAATTCATCTACTCGCAAGGCAGTTGAAGTTCTTTTCTCTTTTATTTTTGGTGTATTTTGAAGATGACATTTTATTTATTTATTTATATTGAAATGTATTGAGGATCCTACATCGACAAACAAGCGGCAGCAGGTTCGAGGCTTTGGGGCTGACACAGAGGAGG
>NW_007749450.1:10039-10948 GCF_000696425.1 Galeopterus variegatus | reverse complement strand
AAATGCAACCCACTGTGTGTGCAGACACCCGTCTGATGCCATTTGTGTTGCTGCTGTGAAATTTGGGAGCAATGGTGACTGATACTAATAAGCTGATCTCATGCTGCTTTCTCTGTACTATGAGTCTCTCTCACCCAGAAGCCTGGTGACTCATGCCAGCATCCTAGAAACCGAGGAAGGCTAACTCGATAGCTCTTTAGTGGGGCAATATATATGCATACCCTTCACAGTTCCTGAGCAGCATCGGCAAGAAACCTAGGTAGATACCAGAATAAAAGGATGAATAAGATATCACACCTGACACTGAGAAGCTTGACCTGCAAATTATTATAGTCCGAGTTATGCTATGAGTTGTGGATGGAATTGTGGGCTCACAGGAGGCTGTATCTCTACTGACTTCTAGAGGGGATGATATGTAATGAATACGTGCTATTTCTTTTTGCATGATGTTCATCATTGTACTGAGAAGCATTTACATTCTCCTTTAATAAAAACATATTTTTGTATTGTGGATTTTTTATGAGGAATACATTTTGAATTTTTCCAAATTTCTGGTCAGGGTTTATGGGGATAATATTCTTTTCCTAAGACAATTACAATGAATAATGTAAGATATATCCTAATACTGAAACATCCTTGCACTTACAAAATAAGCCCCGTTTGGTCATGATTTACTATACATATGATATGTGTGTTCTCTTTGTGAATATTTTACTAAGAATTGCTACATAAATATTTATAATGGGAAATGGAAGTTGTAACTTTTTTTTTCCCTCACTGAAACTTGTAAGGTTTTCATATTGGTTATTTTGCCTAATAAGGATTCAGAAAATGTTCTTTTTTGTTTTTGTTTGTTTGTTTGTTTTTAAAATGTCTTGCAGCAAGTTAAACATCATTGACTTTGCCTGA
>NW_007749450.1:0-7939 GCF_000696425.1 Galeopterus variegatus | reverse complement strand
TCATTTCCTCCATATTTTTACCTTTTAGTTTGTCATAATCTCTATTCTCTGTTTCTTTTTTCTTTTTTCCTTTATTTCTCTGATGGGTGTTTTTAATACTTTCGTGGCATTCAATGTTTTATTTCTCTCATTGATTCAATGTCAATTCTCTGAGTTCTTGCATTTGTTTTTTGTGGTCTTGCTTCATAGAAGTGATTGTATTATTGAGGGGTTGTGTTTGCTTTCTTGGTTTTGTTTTGTTTTATTTTGATAATCCATGATTTACATTCAGTCATAGATTTTACTCTATATTATTTTTTTTCTGGTGAGAGTCCTTCATAATTATTATTGCTTTTATCTTAGTCCCTTCCTTCTCTTCTTTTATGTACTATCTTTGTATAGATACTCTATTGGTTCTGTTTAAATTATTCATGTTTAAAAGAGGTAGATTTCTCCAGCTATTTGCAATAGTGGATATTTGATTTGGTTTGTTGACAGTGGTTGAGTAAAACAAGGATCTACTCCAAAATAATTGAGACTTCTTTCTTGATAGACGATTTTGTGTGTATCCATCTCTGTTCTTCCCTAGTAAATAAATATAAACAATAAGTTTTTTCTTTTTTTAATTGTATATATTTAAGATATACAACATGACATATTGATATACACATATATATAGTAAAATGATTAATACAGTTAAGCAAATTAACATATTCATCATCCAACATAGCTTTTATTTTATTTTATTTTATTTTTGGTTATTGTTACGGTAAAAATATAAATATAAAATACAAAATATGCTCTTTTAGGAAATTTCCAGTATACAAAACAATATTATTAACCATGATTCTCATGCTGTACATTAGACCTCTAGATTTACTAATCCTATATAACTCAATTTTTTGTACAGTATTCCCCCCATCTCCCCATTCTCTTCTGATCTCCCACCCTGGTAACCACCTTTCTACTCTGTTTCTAGGTACTCAAGCTTTTTTCTTTTTCTTTTTGGTCCATTTGTTTGTTTTTTCCAGATTCCAAATATAACTGAGATCATGCAATATTTTTTCTTTCTGTTTCTGGCTTGTTTTACTTAGCACAATGTGCTTTAGGTTTACCCATGTTGTTTCAAACAGCAGAATCTCCTTTTAGAGGTTGAATACTATTCCATTGTATGTGCCACAATTTCTTTATCCACTCACCCACTGAAAGATACTTAGATTATTTCCATATCATGATAAACATGAAGGCACAGATATATTTACGATTTGGTGCTTTCATTTCCCTTAGGTGTATACCCAGAAGATGGATTGCTGAATCATATGAATCATATGGTAGTTCTAATTTCTTTATGAATGTCAATGTTGTTTTCCACAATAGCTACACCATTCTATGTTGCTAACAACTGCGTACAAGAGATCCTTTTTCTTAACACATTCAGCAACACTTATCTTATCTTTTTGATAATAGCCATTCTAATAGGTATGTGAGGAGATATATCATTGTAGTTTTGATTTGTACTTCCCTGATGGTATTTTTGTTCTTTTCTTTTCTTTCCTTCTTTCTTTCTTTCTTTTTAACTTAGCAATTCTGTTTTCCTTCATTGCAAAAAAGGCAGACTGTGCCTTGCAGTGATATTCTTTGTTCAGCTTTGTGTGACAGATTTTACTTGGAGGTCCCAGTGAAAAACACTTTCCATAATTCATGCTCTTCTGTAGTACTGTCCTCTTTAATCTGGGTTGACTCTGCTTTAACCAGTGGAACGAAGAAGAACTAACAATGTGAAAGTTTCAGGAGTAAGATTTAAGAAGCCCTAGCAACTTCCATCTTGGGAATCTTGGAATCTAGCTCACACATCAGAGGTCTTGCTATCTTGAAGCCATGGGAAGAAGACTAATAGAACCAAGGCCCTGACAGCATCAGTTGCCAGCTGTGTGAGTAAAAGCATTTTGGACCTCCCAGACATTTCAGCATCTCAGATGATACCACCTTAAACAGAAAATATTCCAATTCACCACACATAATCATAAGAGATAACAAAGTATTGTTGATTTGAGCCACTAAGTTTTAAGGTGGCCTGTTCTGCTGTTACAGAGAACTGAAATGACCAACTAAGTGGAGAAGCATGGCTACTGTCATTTCTGTCCTTGCTATTAGAAGCAATAAGTATAGATTTTCAACCTCAGAGTTGAAATTTGCCTTTGAGAAATGTAATTTTTATGTTTGATTGCTGTAACTGCTGTCTCCTTTCATTTCTTATTATTTATTTATTTATCTTGGTGGTATTTTCTCATCTCTTCTCCCAACATGGCAACTATTGTATGTCTCCTAATTTTAGCAGCCCGTACACTTACTCTAGAGCCTATAATTTTAAAGAAACAAAGCTGTGTTTTTATATACTGTTGTTTTTGTTGCTGTCAGATGTTTCTCAAGTGAAAAATTTAATCCTGCTTTTGTGATTTCATATTCAAACTGGAAATAAACATCTGTCAATAGACAAGCTTCTTAAGATTAAGGAACTTTAAGCATTCTGCATTTTATATTAGGAGACTTTTTGTTGTTTGTTTTAGTTTTCTTCTTCTGTGCTCACTTTTTTTTTTAAATCTGGCAGATCCTTATCCCAAACCCATTGGCTCAAATTCAGAACCAATTTTTATAGTGACAATTTGATATTCTGTCCTTTCGAGATATCAGAAATATCTTTGATGAAGTCCCCGATCCAATGGGCAGCTTTGTCCACTTCCTTTCTTCAATGCTATAACTTTCTCCTCCACTCTCCCTAAATTTATATTTTATTTTATGCAGTAACTTAAGAAGTTATGATCAAATTTTCATTTTAGATAACAAACCATTTTTGCATTGTTTTCCTCAGAGGTTCCTGCTCTAAGTTAAGATTGAATCTCAGAAGTGTTCTTTTACTTATTTTTATTATTTTTGATTAAAAGAATCTCTGAAAGTCTTGAGAACAAATATTCCAGATGCCTCATAGAAATTTCTAAATTAAGTCATAAGGAGGACATTAACCAGTAGTAGGTAATAATGTAAGAAGACAGACAGATGAAGGGATGCATACATAGGCCCCAATACTGAGGAGAAATTAGAAGAAAGTATTAAGCTATCGCTTTATTTTTACTAAGGATCAAAACATAAGGTAAAATATTTACTAAAATTTTAATTTCTCCCATTATTTTTACAAGAGGCTAATGAATTATAGAAAATGTATATGTACCCTGACTTATGTACCTTTTAAAAAGGGCTTAGTTCCTTTGTCTTGCTGTCAATTTTTGTGAATAATAATGAATGGGATAACCATCATAAACATTTTACAGTTTTATTGAATACTTAATGCTTGACAGAGAATTTTGAGAGACTTGGAGGAAAAAGATATTAAATAAGCTAATTCATTCTTCAAAGTGTTTTATTCGATCCCAAAAAAACTGCTAGATAGGCAGGACAGCAAGTGTGTTACCCAGCTTGGGCTGCCATAACAAAATGCCATAGACTGGGTGACTTAAACAGGAGAAGTTAATTTTCTCCCAGTTCTGAAGGCTGAAAGTTCAAGAGCAAGGTGCTGCTGATTTTGTTCCTGATGAGGCCCCTTTTCCTGGCTTGCAGATGGCTGCCTTCTCACTGTGTCCTGACGTGGTGGACAGAGAGAGCTCTGGTCTCTCCTTTTCTCACAAAAACACTAATCTCATCATTGGGGCCCCGTCTTCAAAACCTCATCTGAATTTAGTTACCTCCCAAAATCTCCTCTTCCAAATACTGTCACATTGGGAATTAAAGCTTCTACATACAAATCTTAGGGGTCATGATTTAGGCCATAGCACACAGCATTCACAGTCAAGACAAGAGAGACCCCAAGGATAAGGAGGAGGCAGCACCATGTTTAGTAAATTGAAGAGCTTCCTCATTCCTGACACTGAGTCTTATACATAAACCAGCTTGAGCACATATTATAAAGTTTATCAGAGAATAATATACAAATGATCACAATTTATGTTTTTTGACACAAAGCCCTAATGGCAGATATATTTGGAATTAGCAACTTACCTGTACAATAAAGTGAGCAAATTACAGAGGTAAAAGAATATACAAACATGTAACTATTTTGTACCAGTAACATCTGTGTTTCTATCACATTATTCTAATTCAGTATTACAAGCCATACAATTTTATTGAAATACATGAAAAGATATTTTTAAGTAGAAAAAGTATTATAGTTATAGAACTAGCTATCTGTCATTTTAATTACACAGGCTCTTCCTTATATGGCTAATCTTAGTGTGCCCCAGTTACATCCTGTTATGTGCCTACGTACAGATCTTATAGAATTTACCAAAATGATCGTGTTGACCAGTTTAGTGTCATGGGGTTACAAAGCATGAAAGGCCTCTTGTTTAGAGCCACAGAAAAAGACTAGAGAACTCTGAAAGAGTAGAGTTTTATAATATAGTATTACTAATTTTCTTCTTCCAGGACAATGAGTCTAGGCTGAGAGAAATATATATATATATATATATATATATACTTTGATTAATGACAAATAATTAAATAGATAACTATAACATGTTTTAAAATCTAGCAAAGGCAAGTTAAATACTTTGAATCAAATGAAATTAAATGTGTTAAAACACCACTTCCAGCAGAACTGAAGAAAAGATGAGAGAAAGGGATTTATTTCTGACAGGCCTGTGGCATGATTTCTACAAGACAGACTATCTGAAGTTACATATGGAAGAAGATACAGGATTCTTCACTTTCTTTACATTCTTAAAGAGTAGTTTTAAAGAATAAATCAAATTATATTTTCATTATAAAATCAGAGATGTATCCAACTTTCCAAGATGCTAAGTATCCAACTTTCCAAGATGCTAAGAGATGTAATGGAAGTGATAGGAAAAAGAGTTCATGAAATATACTCAATAGTAAACTCTCATGAGTTTGGAACATTTAAAGACAAACACAATTTTAATTTTATTACTATAAACAAGACAGATTTCTTCATTTCCCTGGTGACATTTATGCCTGATAACAAAAAAAAAAAGGTCTTTAACATTCCCCAAATCCCTTTACCTCACCCCAGCTGTTAGGTGACTAGGGAACCAGCAATGCAGATATTTGTTTGTACACACTACTACAATTGTGTGCTAACTTTGTTTGTATGCATTCCTATATTGGTACAGTCCTAACGTATTTTACTTGAAAAAATTTTATGAAGGTCTTACAACACATTTTTCGACCACATGTTGGAACATTTGTGCACAAAAAATTCGCATCTTTATGTTTGAAATTTATGGGAACACAATTAAAATGAGAGGGGTCCAAAGGTATCAAGATAATTACATTTTTCTAATCTTACTAAACAAGATAAATTACCTGCAGGCCCTCTTATAAAAGATGAAATCTTCATAATAAGTGAATTAATCAAGCAGCAGCTTGCTACTGCACTTGCATTTATAACAGAAATGATTCAAAGACTTATTTTATGGGGAAATTAATGGAAACAGGCTTTTCATTCTTCTGCACCAATTGAAAACCTCAGCAACCAGCTGCCCACTTGTCAAGAAAACAGAAAGAAGCTGGAAACAAAGATAAATAAAAACACCTTTTTCCTGGCACTTTTGAACAGAAAAAGGAGCTCTCATTTACAGCAGCCATCTGTTTGTTATTTAATATGGGTGAATTACATGCTGTAATGAGTTTGTTTCTGCATCACTCAGTGCAATGGAACACAAGTTCACTCTCATAATGTGCAGCAGTTTTTAAAAGCTAATCATTTAATTGGACACAATCGTCAATGACAAATGGAGATGTAAAAACTCAGCCAGCTGTAGAGTGAATATGTAATCATTGTGAAATCATATTATTTTACACGCTTGAAGACTTCTTAATAGTATCTGATGTTGGTCATCACTGCAGACTCTGAAGAACCGAAGAAACATGGTGAAAAACAGCCTTTCAAAATGGCTTTATATAATTGGCTCATATTAATGCCTGTGTTAGAACTATCATTTGACTTAGGTATGTAAAGTCTCCCTAAAGTGCTTATTACTGTCCTGACTTTGGTTTTGATTTTTATATATTTTACACATATTTCATAGTTTGCTAGGCAAGAGTTATTGTTTAGAATCAGCGTGGGTAATTTTTTTTTTAAATTTGATTCAGTAGAAAAATCCATTGATTTGTGGCCTTTGCACATGACATCACAAGCAGATAAACATGAAGACCTGGGAGACTGTGTGCCAGCAGATATATATGTGTATATGCATATAAATGTATATAAATATATACTTTAAAAAAATCATACACATATAGCCATCCTTTGGGAAGCCAAACCTGAGTGCCTACATCTCCGTGCATTGCAGTCAGGATTTTCACAGTGCTGCCACTGTCTTTAACACAGGAATAAAAGTCTTCATCATAAATAATTTACCCTTTGGATTCTCCAAAAAAGACTTCTTAGCAAATTTTCACAATAAGAATCATCTTCCAATTTCTAGGCATCTCAAATAAATAAAAACAGAAATAAAGTTATGAAAGTCTATTTTTGTACCTAATTATGCAATTCTTATATGTTTCCTATGTTGCAGTGTCACCTGGGACTTCATAACAATATACATTTTCATTTTTATTGTCCTTCCAATAAAGTTAGATTTAGTGGAAAGTTCTCATGACTGAAAAAAGTTATTGGGCATGTCAATATATAATTAATTTGGATCAAAAATATTTTGGGGCATCTTTATGCTCCACTTAATATTAGACTTTTAAAACACATTTCAGAAAAGTAAATAAGAGATAATTCCTGTTTAAAAAATCTGCTATCCTGTCTCTATGAAATTATTTCAATCATTATTATTCAATGCTAATAAAAACTGAAAAAGTTCATGTCCTAACATAACAAGATATATCCCAAAACATTACATTTTATTTGTTAAATAATGTTCTGTGGCTCTTGATGTGCTTATAATTATGAAGGTTCTCTTTTTTATATTCAAAATCAAGATCTTGTTTTGGGGGTATAGAAGCCCTTATAAAACAAATGCAATGACTTTTCCTGGTTTCTTTTTATAGTCCTTAGCAGTCTTTTATCATGGTGGCTCCTTAATAAATATTGTTTAAACAATCTTGTATTTTGTTAATATGAGAGTAAGTAAGCTTAGAATCTAAAAGAATAAACACATTAGAAAAGGGCATGTTTTAATATTTTCCTTAAATTACTATTTATATAGAGAAATTCTTGACATTGAAAATGAAAGACAATACTAAAAACTTAAGTCCATGACCAAAAAAAAAATCACATTAACAAAAAGAAAAAAACAAAAAAAAAAGAAACACAGATCACAGATGTTTAAAGACAGAGCAGAAAAGCAACTTGAACATACTAGAATAATCACCCAGGAAATAAGATAAAGACAGATGCCTTGTAAATTAAGAAAACAGCTCAAATATGCAGTGCAAGTATGATCGGAAAGAAACCAACTGTCACATTCTTTCTAGTAAATGATTAGCAGAGACAAAAGCTGAGTAAATCAAGATGTGATATATAGTGTCTATGAAGGAACCAGAAGTCATCCTTGAATGTAAATTCACACAAGTACAATTAGCTAGATAATTATTGTGGGTGAACCTCATCTAATCACAGTGCTTAAGTTCCATTCATTTGGACAAAGCTATTCTGATATGAAGAAATGGACCTGGACATCACTTGGTATGTTGATGCATTGAAATTCAAATTACCCACAGTAGACAAGGCCTTATTTTTCATTTCACTTTGATTTACTCTCAGAGCTACTGTTAACAATAGCAATCAAAGAAGAATCCCAAGAGAAATAGTAATTTAAAGAAGAGAAATACAAGTTGATTTCCAAGTGGCCCTTGAAGAACAAGGAAGAGAAAAGGAGAGTGAACATTCTAGGACTTATGCTCTAGAAAGGTACCTATGATCAACCATAACTCACAG
>NW_007749449.1:9413-10949 GCF_000696425.1 Galeopterus variegatus | reverse complement strand
ATCGACAAAAGGCTGCCTTCTGATACATGCTGGGTCTTCTCTCCATGCAATTACACAAAAAAAGCACAGGATGCTGAGGCTAAATATATGAGATTCCGTGTGTGCGTGTGTGTGCGTGTGTGTGTGTGTGTGTGTGTGTGTTTCTTATCTGTTTTGTGTTGATACACTCTGATTTTCAGGCTCCACATTTATAGGTCCGTGCTACCCCTTGGTAGCAAGAGAAAAGCCAGGAGGAGTGTAGATGGGAAAGAGAGGGAGGAAGGAGCAGTGGAGGGAAGGAGTTTTTTACAGCGCTCAAAACGTGTTCATTGTTCTTCCAGTGGTTTTATTATAATGCAGTACACAGACATGTATTTTATTTCTTTGTAGGTGTTTGTGTTCTCTTGGAATTACAAACCTGATAATTATTTACGTGTTGATTACTGTGTTTTATAACTTGATGCAACTGGTGGTGCTCCCTTTCTTCAAAATACAGATTTAAAAAAATTATTTCTAGGTTTTTTTTTCCTCCACACACCTTTATTTTTAGCCTAAAGTACCTAAAAATCTCAAGACGGTGNTAGCCTGCCTCTTATGAACTAGTTTGATATGTTAGTGGCTGTCTCTTGCAACATCTAATACTTAGAAACAGTTTCTATGATAGTGTGGCATGATTCTGTACCACACTGTCTATGAATGCACCCTCTTGTGCGGGGTCCGTCTTTGGGTTCATGTGCTGTAGTCAGGAGTGGGTTCACCTTATCCTCAGAGTCACGGTTGACTATTAACTATGTGAATACATGGAAGAAGGGCTCCAAAAACGGTGTGAAGCTCTAGAGTCTCTATGAATAGAACATCTACTACAGACAAAAATTAAATGAAGAAACAGCACAAGATGCCATAAGAACATATATAATAACAGGGTAAAGGTCTGACATTTGATTCTTTCTTGTATCATCTGGAGGTAGAGCACGTTCTAACCGTCTACCCACTTCCTGATGCTTGGTTCCTTTCATCATTTTAATTCAGCGATTCACGGCGACCCTGGGTAGATGTCATTCCAGAGGCAGTCGTGCCTGGAGGTTTGGCAGAGAGTGCTGTTTCTTTCTACCCCCTTCCAGCCCCTTTGCACCCAGGCGTTGCACCCTGCTCTCACACTTTAGGTACATTCACAATATTTGGTGCTACTCTGTTCTTTCTCTTCCTCCCACAGGTAATCCATCAGCTGAGGCTCTCAGAGAACGAGAGCGTGGCCCTGCAGGAGCTCCTGGACTGGAGGCGGAAGCTCTCTGAGCAGGGTGGAGACTGGCGGCAGGTCCTGCAGCACGCTGAGCCCAGAGCGCCTCCCCCGCCGCCCTGCAAGAAGCCCACTCTCCTGAAGAAGCCCGAAGGGGCCTCCTGCAACAGGCTGCCTTCTGAGCTCTGGGACACCACCATGTGATGCGGCCTGAACTGCACACTCACAACATAAAACTGCCTCGTGGTCCCCAGCTGCATCGACAAAAGGCTGCCTTCTGATACATGCTGGGTCTTCTCTCCATGCAATTACACAAAAAA
>NW_007749449.1:0-8408 GCF_000696425.1 Galeopterus variegatus | reverse complement strand
TTGATGCAACTGGTGGTGCTCCCTTTCTTCAAAATACAGATTTAAAAAAATTATTTCTAGGTTTTTTTTTCCTCCACACACCTTTATTTTTAGCCTAAAGTACCTAAAAATCTCAAGACGGTGTTGTTGTTTTAGTTTTGCCAGTGTCAACCCTTGCAAAAGTATGGATTGAGTCCCATGCTTTCGATTCCGTTCATATATCAGGAGGCAGCTCTTCCCTGTGCCCTGTATTTCTGGTTAAGTGGACCGTGCTCTCTCTAGTTCATTTTCATCTCCTGTCTTCAGCATAGGCTGCAGGAAGTTATACAGCACTTGGTTAAACACGTATGGCTTCAAGTTCATAGCTGGTGGTGTAAAACGGCCATATCCACTCAGAGGTCTAAACAGTGAAAGTAAGTCCATTGAGAAGTGCTGGTCTGAGCAGTAGCTGCTGTGTCACAAGACGGTCATCCTCTTGGTTACGCTGCATGATTCACCTGCTGTATCTCTTCAACCCTCCTGTAATGCAATGGCCTTGCTCGTTGATGTGCTTCCCTCGGCTGTCAGGAAGTTGTGAGCAGCAGCTCCAGACCACCACGTCTCGCTACTTGGAACTTTGTGTTCATATCAGCCTTTGAAACGTTACTGTGCCAATAAAAGGGTGCCGCTGCGTTCTTCTGTTGTTTTGTTTACTTGTTGTGATCATCGCCTTCCATGAACACTTGTGTTTTCTGACGAGATAAACCGGGGCAGTGCTCTCACCCAACTTCCCCTACCCTGTGCTGCTTCACCGGCTCTAGTGATTGATTTTAAAATAGAGGCTTTGTGATTATTCAGGTATGGTGGGACCAACATATCAGGAGGTGACTGCCATTGAAAAGATAGTTCTTTTCACCCAAACATCCCTAGAGAAGAGGGCACGTCATGCCAGAGTAGGGTCACAGGGGCGGCACCGGGGTCCTCCAGGATGCAGAGGGAGCTGGAGAGCTGGAGCCTGTTCTGTGGCTTCCACAGGAAGAGACGGGCAAGGCAGGGTGTGCAGCAGAGACCTGGCTAATTTGAATAATGTCGATGGGTTCTAGGGTGCAGGAGCTGTCCCTAGTGGTCTGCAACCCCATCCTGAGGTGATTCGGGTAGGTGGATAGTGGCCTGGAATGAGAGCCCTGTGAGAGCCTGTGTTAGTCCATTTTCTGTTGCTTATAAGAAAATACCTAAAACTGAGTTATTTATAAAGAAACAAAATTTATTTCTTACAGTTTTGGAGGCTGGGAAGTACATGGTCCATGGAACACATCTGGTGAAGGCTTTCTTTCTGACTGGGAACTCTCTACAGAGTCCCGTGGTGACCAGGGTGTCACATGGCAGAATGGGCTGAGCAAAAGAAAGCTGACGTGCTCGCTCACTCTCCTTATGAAGCCACCAGAACCACGCCTGTTACTCCATGAATGGATCAAGCCATTCACGAGGGCACAGTCCTCACAATCTACCCACCTCTTAAATACCATAATTGGATTTCTCACCCTCTTAACACTGTGGAGGCCAAATTTCCAACACATTTGGGGTACACACTTGACCTATAACAGAGCTCATAATGGACACGGCTGGGTGGTGGGTGCTGGATTGGTTTGTTTGCATCTGAAAAGCACACTCAAGGGTGAGTCGGTTAGTATCACTAGGAATTGGTTAACCCTGGAAGGCAGTCCCTCCTGGATCAGCAGGGTCCCAGATGTCAAAGCATCAGAACACAGAAAATAAAGAAACATGGTTAATAAGTGGTTACTGCAATGTTACAGCTGCCACCCGACAATCACAATGACGTGTTCTGCATGACTGTCATCTTGGCGAGAGCTGAGCTGCACCCCTCGCCTGTGGGCTCTCCTACCCCTCATGCCTGACTTCCTAACCCTGGATGTGAACCAAGAGAAGCAGCCAAATTTCCACGGATGCATGGCTGCCTTGGCCATGCCTTGCACATTAGAACCACTTAATGATCTCAGTTGAATTAAAAGTTTGAATTGCACCCCCCCCGCAATATATTTATTTAGAGCACAGTAAAAAGTGAACTTTTCAAATATTGCACATAGCAAAAAAAACTTGTTTTAAATGTACACTGAGCTCTTGCTGTGACTGTGTTAAGTGCTTGGCATATACAATTATTTATAAAACTGATGGTTTTAGTTTGGGCTGCTATAACAAATCACCACAGACTTAATGGCTTAAACAACAACATTTATTCTCAGTCCTGGAGGCCAGGAAGTCTGAGATCAGAGTTTCTGCCACCTCCTGTTTCTCATCATGTCTTCACATGGCAGAAAGAAGAGAGAGAAGAAATAAGCTCTTTGGGGCCTCTTTTATATGGGCACTAATCCCATCATGAGGGCTCCACCCTCATGACCTAATCGCCTGCCAAAGGCCCCATCTCCAAGTGCCATCACACTGGGAATTAGTGTTTCAACATACAAATTTTGGGGGGACACAGTTCAACCCATAGCACTGACATGTGCCTACGAGGTAATTATCATCATCTTTGTACTGATACTGAAGTGGAAGCTCAGAACTTTAGGTAGTCTGTCAGAATATAAACACTTATCTTTATCGTTCCAACATTCATGCCACGTTCACTTGATATGCAGAAATTGTCAATTTATCATCAAAATATATCTTTAAAAACTTAAGACCTTTTTGAATGCATAATGGTGCGAGACTGTGATGCAAGAGCATTGCAGGGAGCCCCTACATGAAGTAAGGGGTCCAACCACAAATGGTTCCAAACTACCCTACTCTCTCCTCTCTAGTCATAGTTTCAGGGTCTGTATGAGTACAGACCTAGGTGAGCCTAACAGTCACCTACTAGGGTACCATAAGCATCATAAGACATTAACTCTAACTTCTCAGTGATCCCTCTGCCTCATTGAAGGTTAATTGACCTTCAGAAGCCAAAGGCCAAACACCTTGTAGATTCTTTAAACACAGTCTCCTAAGTAAGGCCTTTTGTGTTTAGTCGTTTGTTTTCTCTACTGCAGAGATTGCAGGTATGTGTTTATTATGACTTATGACAATCTGATTGTACCTGTTCTACTTACGTGAGAGGAAAAACAGCAGAGCACAAAAGAATTAATAGCCAAGATAGTACTAATGGTATTAACACTCAGAATAATATGAGATAAAGTCCTAGTCTTTGGGTATATTAAATGTACTCTTTAAACACTATCTAATGATTACACCATCAGCAAGAAAATAAAGAGGTACTATTCTGAAAAATAAAGACTGCATATTATCGTACATAAGCAAGATTTCAACAATTACGTGTGTTTTCAAAATATTTAACGATGGTATTTTAATTGCCACTAGACCATAAGGTATGAATTATGGTATATTGCTGGGTAGGCAGCCTTAGGTTCAGCAGCATAATTGGTATGAATTATTACCCTGTGTTCAAACACTGCCCAATCCTTTTGCTTTTATGGAGAAATTATTTATGAGAGGTCTCTAAAAACTATGAAAATGTTTGTAATAAGTTAAAATGATTTAAAATATATTTTCCAGGGTGGAAAAATATTGTTATTCTTAAATAGTGATATTTAATTTAGTAGAGTTATGCTTATATAAATGTACTCAATGAAAATAATAACTGATTAAAATCTTAGGTTTGTGAATGGACTTTACATATAAACTGTACACAACTTGGACAAAAAGCATATTATGTATTGCATAGTCCAGAAAGATGGATAAGCTTCTGTCAAAATTCTATTGCCATTAGTTTCCAGCCAGACATCAAACTCAACTCATATCACAATAAAGAACATGAGGGTACTAAATAATAACATTCTGCAATGGAACACATTTTACCCACTAGCAATTCCTCTGAACTGCTCATGTTTCCCCAACTTTTAAACATGTTTTTTTTTTTTTTCCTTTTTGTCTTTTTTCGTGTCTGGCAATGGATCGCAACCTTCAGTGTCACGCCCGTACCGGACCGGGACCGGCAACGGGATCGCAACCCTCGGTGTTGCTCCCACACCTCACTCAGCCAGTGAGCGGGAACCGGTCTGTATGTGGATCTGAACCCTCAGCGGGAGAGCCACCGCACTCCCTAAACATGTTTTTTTTTGGTGAGAAGTTAATGCAATTGATTTTTATTCTAATTTTCATCAGGCAAGTTTCAATAAAAGAAAAAATCTTGGCCGGCCCAGTGGCGCACTGGAGAGTGCGCCGCTTGGGAGCGCGGCGGCACTCCCGCCGAGGGTTCAGATCCCATGTGGAGACCGGTTCCCGCTCACTGGCTGAGCGTGGTGCGGGCGCAACACGAGGGTTGCCATCCCGTTCCCGGTCCCCGGTATGGGTGCGACATCGAGGGTTGCGATCCCGTTACCGGTCAGTAAAAAAGACAAAAAGAAAAAAAATAAAAAACTGTGTTCCAAGTAAGTGTTTAATGTAATTTCATTTCATTTTTCAAATTGTTGTTAGCTGCCCATGAAAATTCACATAATGAAGATGAAAGCAATTATATTTCTATTTGCTGGAGAATGGTTAAGTTCCCTGTGAGGCTCATGGTTTCCCAAAACAGTAGGACTGCATTCAGTGAACTAAAAATATAATCTCCAGCCTCATTCTACTTCCCTTCCATCTTATTCATAAGCAATGACTTTATAAAGCAAATTGTACTACAATGTGCTGCCCTGCAAGGTGCCTATGCAAGTTTCAAAGATTCCCACCAGATAGCAAAGGGTTGGAGCCTGCTGGGTGCAGACTCAAAAGCATTGACTTTGTAGCTGTTTCACCTTACCTAAGTTCTTCAGACCCCCAGGATGTTCTATTATTGTGGTTTCAGTAAGTTTCTCTAAAATCCAGGATGCTTTATAAACATTAAAGATGATATTTTTCAAAGGGTAAGTCTTATTAGATGCCTGTAGTACATTTCTATCAACTGTTCTAATTTCTCAGATCATGTTCCAGGGTTTTTGAAATGTAGTTATACTTTATATATGATTTTTGTATGCTTTGACATCAGCACAATACAATCTGGAGTTTACATAGTTTACAGATCATTATACTGGCAGCAGAAAAGCTGATGTCTTCTCATAAGAAAATAATTAAAGGTGAATAAGTCTATGCATTCATTTCCATTGTTGCCTGTAATTGGAACACGTCTGCCCTGTCTCTTTGAATGAGTCATCAGCAAACCCTCCTGAGCACACCTGTCAGCTTGCCTTTGCCTACCGCCCCAGGGACCATGTGCTGCTTCAAAGGGAGGCCAGGGAGCATGCTCAGACCACATTTTCCTGATGTTACCCATTGGTTTCTAAAGTCTAAAGAAAATGAAAAAGAGTGAAAGCATTGATAAATTCCATGGGGTTGATCAAAGCTTTAAAGAAAAATGGAGTGAAACAAAATGCAATTTGGGGTTTTGATCTTTTAAGATTTCAACAAACAAAGGGGCTGAAAGTCCATGATCTAAAACAACTATTGGAAAAGTGTATAAATTCTGTCATATCTGGAAGGGAGGTTTTCCTACTGAGCCAATTTTTGAGGGATTTGTTATACTGGATTTCATCAAACTGGCTCTCATGTGATAAGAAGAACATATCCACTGAAGAGTCTCTATTATTTCTCATCGATATTATTGCTGGATAAAATAAACACTTTTAATATTACAAAACTAACTTTTTGAGCACTTTGTTATACACACGGGTTACATATACATGTGCATTGTAGGGAACTAGGTCTTCGGAAAATTGTCACTGCATTTTGCAGTTGGAGAACTATTGACATTCCCTTAGGCTTAGAAACTGTTATAAAATGATGACAGGCCAAAAAAAAAAAAAAAAAGTCCCCTAGCAAGAGCAAAAAGAAGCCACGGAAAACCGACAAAGTAATGGACTCACATACTGAAGGCTGTCAGGGATAAAGAATTAGAAAATTACAGGTGACATCATCTCACTACTGATGTGTTTTTACTCCATCACCAGGAACTCTTACCTTTCAGCCTCAGAGAGAAAGACAAACGCTGCGATGACATAAACTTGGTGCCCAGAACACTCATAAGCCAAAAGTTTGCCCACAGTGACTCAAAGAGAAAACTCACCAAAGGTACAAGTTCCTGCATCTCCCACTTTCCCTCCCGACAGCTGGCATTTGGCCCTAATGGGCAGTTTTCTTATTTGTCTTGAGTCTCTGGACCCTAACTATGTTTGTTACTCAAACAGGCTAAATTTTAACAAACAACCACAGAACACAGAGGCCTAAACCTGTATGTCATTTCTACTCACATTCTACAGGCCAAGACTCAGTCATGAGACCGCATCCAGCTGGAGGAGGCTGGGAAACATGGCCCTGCTTGAGGACTAGGAGGGAAATAAAATCATTTGGTCAACAATTATCCAGTGTCGGTCACACTATGTGACGTAGGGAGCTCCTGGCTGTAAATATCTGCAAGCTACTTTATATTTCCTCTGCATTCAAAAGGTGCCCAGGGACTCTAACCTGCCACCCATCATGAGATACAGGAAAGTCCCTACATGCAGCAGTCACTGCCCACATCCTTCTCAACATTCCCTCCTAAATCTTCCTTCTCCCCGGCCTAGAAGCTAAGGGAGTGCAGGTGGATGTGAGGACAGGGGACAGGGGAGCTCTCATTTGGCTGGGTGGCTTCCCCTCTCTGGGCCTGGCCGGGGACAAGCTGGCACTCTCCTGTGGGAGATGCAGGAAGTTCTGGAGACCACCCCCCCCAAAAGGACCTTTTCTCATACCAGGCGCTGGGGTGGTGGATGCATCTATGAGACCTCTTCCTGATCTTGTGGGCATCAGGAGGTGTCCCTCCATCCTCTGTTCCCTGAGGCCTCCCCAGTCTCTCCTGGAGACTCCATTGAACAGTGCTCTTTGCCTCTCCAAGTGTGGTCCAGTGGCCAGCAGCGGTGATACATCACTGGGAGCCTCACCACCCCAGCCCCAGACCTGCAGAATCCGAATGTTCATTTCAGCAAGAATTGCAGGAGGTTTGTGTGCACATGAATGTTTGAGAAGCCCTGCTCTGGACGTCCCCCTGCAGGAGCACACTTGGCCCCACCTCCAAACAGGTAGTCAGCAGACTCCAGACTCCTGTCTTCCTCCAGAGCATTCACAGGCCCAGGCCTGAATCCCATTAGTCATGGGCCAGGTACTGGTACTCTGTGTCTCCCCAGTGCAGTAAACACATTTCCCTGTGCTCTCCGGGGTTTTGTGGAAACCCTTCTCACTAGGCTCAGCACTGAGTGTTAGTATGCAGCCCAAACCCCTCACTAAATGTGGGGATGGGGCTTACAACACGGCCAAAGAAATGTTTTCATTGATTTTTCTCAGTCCTCTCTCTGATCCTTTTTTGTATCTTTAATCTTGCTGAGAGACCCAAGAGACAGGAGTAGGTGTCCTTCCTGTCCCTGGTGAAGTCTGCGTATGATATGGCAGGTCACTGCTGTCTCACTCACTTTCATATCCCAACATAGCATGTTGGTGTTTCAGTGGAAACTGAGGCAGAAAAAGTCCCAACCTAATATCCTGTTACAGATATATCCTTAACATAAAATATGAATTTTTCTTAAACATCCAATAAGTTTCTCTAATTCAGATGGGCCTTACTCTAACTACCCTGCTTAAAAATTGTTTTGCTGTTAATTTCAGTACACATGCCCCCTTAGAAGTTTCTCCACTTTTATCATTCTGCTGCTAAAGAAATTACAACTCCATTACCAAAAAGGCAGAAAAGAACCAATGCTGGCAAGGATGAGGAGAAAGGGGAACTCTTATACACTGATGGTCGGACTGTAAATTAGAGCAGCTATTACAGAAAACAGTAAGAAGGCTTCTCAAATAACTGAAAATAGGACTACCATATGATCTAGTAATCCTGCTGCTGGGTTAATGTCCAGAATGAAGGAAGTCAGTAGAGTGAAAAGATCTCTGCACTCCCGTGTTCACTGCAGCACAATTCGCAGTAGCCGAGATATGGAATCAACCTAAGTGTCCATCAACAGATGAGTGGGTAAGGAAAAGGTGGAAAATGTTTAGCCATAAAAGAAGAATGAAATTCTGTCATTCATTATGACTTGGAGGAGCCTGGAAGACATTCTGTGAAGTTGAAACAACCCAGGTGGGAGTTAGGAAAGTTAATGGCACAGAAGGAGAGAGTCGAATGAATAATGGTTACCAGAGGCTGGGACGGTGGCGTGAGGGAGGGGCGGACGGTGAGAGGCTGGGAATGGACACGAAATTACAGCCGGATGTGGGGCCAAGGTCTAGTGTTTTATAGCACTGTAGAATGACTACAGTTAACACCAATTTGTTGTATACTTTCAATTAGCAGAAGAGAGGGTTTTGAATGTCCCTAACACAAAGACATGAGAAACGTTTGAGCTAAGAAAAATTTTTTTTTTTTTTTTTTTTTTTTTTTTTTT
>NW_007749448.1:7848-10950 GCF_000696425.1 Galeopterus variegatus | reverse complement strand
ATTAAGAGAAATACCACATGTTCTCACTTATCTGTGGGAGCTAAAAAATAAATAAACAAAAAATATACAAGCAAATGGTGGAGGGGGTGGGGAAGAAGACACAATAATCACAACAATTCTTTGAACTGGTTAGGACAGGTGAACAGATATGATGTAGATGGGGTGTAGTGGGGGAGAGGGAAGGGAGAAAGAAGAATTGGTAAAGGGACACGAAAATCCACTGCACTGTGTATTGATGAATTAATAAACAAACAAACAAATAAATAAAAAGGGATTACTATATATTATAAAAAAAGAGGGAAGGGAGAAAGAAGAATTGGTAAAGGGACACGAAAATCCACTGCACTGTGTATTGATAAATTAATAAACAAACAAATAAATAAATAAAAAGGGATTACTATATATTATAAAATAATCCTCACTGCTTCACCGATTCATTCCTCCATCCATCCTCGAACCCCTAGCAACCACTAATCTTTTTACTCTGTCTATAGTTTTGCCTTTACAGAATTTCATATATTGGAATCATACAATATGTCACTTTCCCAGACTAGATTCTTTTACTTATCAGTGTGAACTTAAGGGTTCTCCCTGTCTTTTTGTGGATTAATGGCTTTTTAAAAAATCACTGAATAATATTCCTTTGCACAGATGTACTACAGTTTCTTTATCCACTTGCCTGTTAAAGAACATCTCACTTACTTTCAGTTTTTGATGATTATCAATAAAGCTTCTATAAACATTTGTGTACAGGTTTTGTGTTTTCAGAAATGATTTCTTCAAATATTTTTATCCCCCTTTCTTCTACTCCACTCTATTTATGATTCTAATTGCATGCATGCTGGACAGCATTTTACTTTCCTGAAGGTCTCTAAGACTGTGTTCATTTTTCTTCAACTTTTTTTATCCCCTCTGTTCTTCAGATTGCATAATTTTATTGATCTTCAAGTTCACTGATCCTTTCTTTCATCTCAAATCTTCTGTTGAGACAATCTACTGAATTGTTTTATTTCAGTTATACTTTTCAGCTTGGTTCTTTTTTATTCTTTCAGTTTCTTTGTTGAGGTTTCCTATCTTTTCATTCATTAATGCCATAATTTCTATGAATTATTTGGACATATTTTCTTGGAATCCTTTGAACATATTTATAACATCTGATTTAAAGTATTTTCTGACAGAATATCTGGACCCACTTACGTGTGTGTTGATTGCCTTTTCACTTGGTTTGGGTCACCTTTTCCCATTTCTTTGCATCCTTAGTGATTTTTGGTTGAAAACTGAACATTATAAATTATATGCTGTAGTGACTCTGGATTCTGTATTTTTCTTCTGAAACTTATTGAAGTTTTTGTTCTAATATACAATTGCCATGTCTGGACTCAAACTATAAAATTTGAATTCTCATGTGCAATAGGTTTTTCTTCCAGCTTCCAGCTGCTGTTTCTTTTTTTGACTTGGCTTCCTGGTTTTATTTCTTGTGCTATATAGTTTAGCAATCAATCAAGAATTTGAGCAGATTTAAACTAAGATTTTGGGGCTCACTGTCTCTGTGGTTCATTTGCTTCTGTAGTTCCCTCTACATTTCCAGTTACTTCTTCAGCCCAACGTTCTTCTCTCTGAAATCTCAAGCCTGTAAGCCTTCCATTTCTTGCTACTCAAACTGTATGTGGGTAGGAAATGCACTCAGTCAAAGGCATATGAAGTGTACAAATCTTATCAGGAGCAGTAATGTCTTTCAAGTGCAGACAGTCCTTTAACTTCTGCCTGCTTTTATGTTTAACTCTCTGGCGTCTCCTATGTGCATGTGTAGTTTAGCAGTCAGCCAAAGATGTGGGCAAAGTATATACTCATATTTTGGATCTCAGCCTTTCTGATCCTCTGTCATGTCAAAAAATTGCTCTCTTAAATTTCCTGCCGTTCTGATGATCTGAAATTTTTCATCTGCCACCTCAAGCTGACAAAACTGCAATTTTCTGTCTCCAGAGCCGGGATGGGGGTTTGAGGAGATATTTAGGCAACAAAGCCACAAAATCACAGGTCTCACCCAAAGCTCTAACAGTCTGTCAAGTGTATATTCTTCTCCAGTCTCTGCCTGTCATTGGTCATTTTCCAGTGCCACACATAATTGCCTTATTTATAATTTTACCCAGTTTTAAATATTGTTGTCTGCTGGAGGTCAACTTCTTTATTCCAATGTTACTGAATATCATGACCATATTACATTAAATTTTAACCTTTCATAGGATTTAAAAGACAAAAGCATAAACATTATAAATCTGTATGAATGTACACATATTATATATATAAAACTGTAATTTGTTACATTAATAACAAAGTAGGGAAGGGGGAGTTGTAAAAAATAGCATTTTTGTAGGTGATTTAAAAATTGATTTTATTTTATTTTTCAGAAATTGATACTTGATTTTCCTTCAACCTTATTTCCGTTTTGCTTAAGAGCTGATGGAAGAACAGCTTAAGATCACTCAGTGGTTGTTCCTACCCATTCAGTGGCCTGAGCAGTGGGAGCTGCAGACTAGTCTTCAGTAGAGGCTGAGCACCCCAGTCTTCAGTTGGGAACTGCTGAATAGGCACAGAGGGCACCTTAGTTTAAAATGTATTGTCATAACTTTAACATGTTGTATTTAATCACCATGGTAACCACAAAAAAAATTTCTACAGATTATGCACAAAAGTAAGTGAGAATGTAATCAAAGCATGTCACTATAAAAAAATTAACTAGGGGCTGGCCCGGTGGCGCACTGGATAGTGCACCACTTGGGAAGTGTGGCGGCGCTCCCGCCGAGGGTTCGGATCCCACATACAGACCGGTTCCCGCTCACTGGCTGAGCGAGGCGCGGGAGCAACACCGAGGGTTGCAATCCCGTTGCCGGTCCCCGGTCCGGTACGGGGGCAACACTGAGGGTTGCGATCCGTTGCCGGACATGGAAAAAGACAAAAGACAAAAAAAATAAAAAATTAAAATTAAAATTAAAATTAAAAAAATTAAAAAATTAACTAAACACAAAGGAAAGCAGCAGGTGAGGAAATGAGGGACAAAAGAAGCTATAATACATACAAAAAACAATCAACAAAATGGCAATA
>NW_007749448.1:5583-7242 GCF_000696425.1 Galeopterus variegatus | reverse complement strand
AAAATTAAAATTAAAAAAATTAAAAAATTAACTAAACACAAAGGAAAGCAGCAGGTGAGGAAATGAGGGACAAAAGAAGCTATAATACATACAAAAAACAATCAACAAAATGGCAATAGTAAGTCCTTTTCTATTAGTAATTACATTAAATATAAATGGATTAAACTTTCCAATCAAAATACATATATTGGCTATGAATAAAATAACAGGAACCAACAATATGCTGTGTACTCTACAAGAGACTCACTTTAGATCTCAGAAAATGAATAGGTTGAAAGTGAAAGGATAAGAAGAGATATTTCACAAAAATAGTAATAAAAAGAGCAGGAGTGGTTATACTAATATCAAATGAAACAAACTTTAAGTCAAAGTTTGTCACAAGAGATAAAGAATGACATTACATGAACATATAAGGACCAATTCACCAAGAAGATTAAGAATTGCAAATACATATGTGCCAAACATCAGAGCTCCTAAGTATATGAAGAAAACATTGACAGAATTTAAGGGAGAAATGAATAGGTCTACAATAATGGCAAGGGTCTTCAAGACCCCAATTTCAATAATGGATAAAACAACCAGACAGAAAATCAATAAGGAAATAGAAAATGTCATCAACTAATTGTACCTAATAGATATACAAAGAATACTCCACCCAACAACAGCAGAATATACATTTTTGTCAAGTGCTCATGGAATATTCTCCAGGATAGAAATTATGTTAGGTGAAAAAACAAGTCTTAATAAATTTTAAAAAGTCATACAAAATATTTTTTTCTGATGATAATGGGATAGATGTAAAATCAATACCAGAAAGAAAATAGGAAAATTCGTGAGTTTCTGGAAATTAAACAGTATACTCTTAAATAACCAATACATCAAAGAATGAATCACAAGCGACATTAGAATATATCTTGAAACAAATGAAAATCAAAATACAACTTACCAAACTTGTGGGATGCAGTGAAAGCAGTGCTAAGAGGAAAAGTTATAGCATTAAATGCTTACATTAAAAAAGAAGAAAGATCTCAAATCAACTTTGCACCTCAAGGACCAAGAAAAATAAGAACAAACTAAACCCTAAGCTAGCAGAATGAAGAGAATATTAAATATTACAGCAGGTAATTTTTAAACAGAGAATTTTTAAAAAACAGAGAAAATCAACGAAACCAAGATTTGTTTGAAAAAATTAACAAAATTGACAAATCTTTGGCTTGATTATCTAAGAAAAAAAGAGAAGACTCAAATAGCTAAAATATAAAGAAAAAGCAGACATTACATCTGATGTCACAGAAATAAAAATGATTATTAAAAAAACTATGAACAATTATACACCAATAAATTGGATAATCTATATGAAATAAATAAATAAATTCCTAGAAATACACACCATACCAAGACTGAATCATGAGGAAATAGAAAAATCTGAATANAATTCCTAGAAATACACACCATACCAAGACTGAATCATGAGGAAATAGAAAAATCTGAATATATCTATAACTAGTAAGGAGACTGACTGAGTAATCATAAACCTCACAGAAACAACATCAAAAGAAGCCCAGAGCCAGCTCATTTCACTGGTGAATTCACCAAACATTAAAAGAAGAATTAATATCAATCCTCCAAAACTTTGAAGAGGAGGGAACACTTCTAAAC
>NW_007749448.1:0-3735 GCF_000696425.1 Galeopterus variegatus | reverse complement strand
ACCTTAACACAGTAAACCATACATTTAAAAAAGTTTATGATAGTAAATTATATGTGCATTTTACCACAATTTTAGAAAAGAGCAATCTTCTCTTAACATATTCAAACACACTTTTAATTTTTTTCTAAAAGATCCCTCCTACAACTGTCTGTCTTCCTGCTCCAGCATAGACTGGTCTCTCTTCAGATTTGCTCTACAGCTATTGTCAAGCTTTCTTTTCATCATCCTGAGAATTTCTTCGACTTGAATCTTTTGTTAGATCCTCTGGTTCTTGGATCCTATGCCTTTCTCTCTTGTAGTTCACTGCAACGTTTTGTAGAACACCTTCTCCAGAAGCTTTCTGAGAAAGGCCGCATGACATGTAATGTTTTGTTTGCTTGTTTTGAAAACTAGCATGTCTGAAAATGTATTTTTTCTTTCTTATACTTGATCCATCAATTGGCTAATTATGGAATTCTATGTTGGAAATCAGATTTTTTTCTTTTCTTCCTTTAGTGGGGTAGTCGAAAAGTCCACTGACATTCAGATTCCTTGTTCCTCTCTCTCTCTCTCTCTCTCTCTCTGTATGTGTGTGTGTGTTTCTGTCTGTCTGTCTCTTTCTATATAGAGAGGGAGAGAATTTTTTTTCTGAAATCTTTGAGGATCTTTCCCTTGTTCTCAGTTACGCTGGCCCCAAGTATTGAAATTCCAGGCATCTACACTGGGTGTGTCCTTTCTAGTGTGGCCCTTTGAATAAGGAATCTAATGTTCTTTAATTCTTAGAAAATTTCTTGAACAGTTTCTTTAATGAATTTCTCCTCTTTATTTTCTCTGTTTTCTCTTTCTAGAAATTTATCATCCACACGTTACAGTAATCCTCTTGTTTTTTATAGTTTCTCTTCTATTTTCTATCTCTGACTTTTTTCCAATTTTATATTCTAAACATTCTACTGAATTTTTTTCATTACTGCTATTATATTTTAATTCCAACTTCTGAAATTTAATCTTTTGGACGTTTGCTGTGATTCTCTTTTTCTACCTTAATTGTTCTATTTTCATTCAGCAATCTGAAAGTAATAATTATTATTTTATTTTACTCTTTTTCTGCTCCTCACATTGTCTCTGTTTCTTCAAGTTCCTTCTTGCTGTGAATTGATTAATTGTGTCCCCCAGACTTGGTATATTAGAAGCTTAATTCCCACTGTAACTGTTGAGGGTGGGAAATCCTATTATGGTAATTGAAAGGTGGGGACTTGAAGAGGTGATTAGATTGTAGGACCATGTCATAGTGAATGGATTAATAATGGTTGTCAGGGGTGTGGTTCTGAGGGCTTTAAAAGAAGACCACATAAGAACTTCTCTCTCTCTGCTCCACAACTTTCTGCCATGTGAGAACTCTGGACCAACCACCAACGCCTTCACCAAATGTGTTCCGTGGCCTTTGGACTTCCCAGCCTCTGAAAATATAAGCAATAAATTTCATTTTCGTATAAATCACCCAGTTCCAGATATTCCATCACAAGCAACAGAAATGGCCTAATACATTTCTGTTGTGTTTGGTGTCCTTTACGTCAGATTCTTACCTCAAATGCCTACTGATCCATGTCTGGTCATTCATATTTAAGAATGAGGCATTAATTACCTGATTGGAAGCTCTGTCTCCACATACAGGCATATGCATTGGTGGGCTTCACTTTAGGGTTATCAGGTAGGAAACAGCCATCATGTTGGGTGGATACCAAATGGCAGAATCTCTTGCTCCAGTCCATTTCTCTAGAAAAGTATTCTCCATTCTCCTGTCTGGCTGCCAGTGCTTTGAGGAGCCAAGCAGTACAGAGTCAAGAAGGAAAAGAGGGGACTAGTTTTAAATTTTACTGAATTATTTTTTAGGACTTTTGCCTTACTCCTACATTTTGATGTACCAGCCATTAGCAAGTCAAGAATCCCTTTGTTTCCAACAGAGGGGCAGTTCTTTGGCTGTGTGGGTTGAAGAGAGGATCTGGAAATGGAATTTCATCTTACATAGAATTTAAATTTATTTTCCTGTTTGCAAACCCACCCACATTCCCACTCTCCTAGGTTCCTGGTTTTCAATTCCTGGGTTTTTCTAGATTCTGCAGTGTGAACTGCTGGCATCTGGGCCTCCATTATTACAGGTGTTTCCAGCCCTTTCATCTTCTACTTTACCTGCTCAAAATCATCTGCCTTTTTGCTTCCATGAATTTTACGCTGATTTTTCTTACCCCATGCTCCTTGATCTTTAGGCAAATTTTAAGAAATATTAGAAATAAAGGCATGTGTTCATCTGTAATGATTTCAAGATTCTCATTCTTAAATCTCTTTTTCTTGGCCCACCTTCAAGGATAAAATTTTCTGTGCTGAGTAGTGTTTTTGTTTTCTCTTTATTGTTGCTCACTCGTGTTTTCAGCACCTACTACATAATAAACATTCTACCAAGCCGAATGAGACACTAGGTGTATTGCAAAAAGCAGTCTACTCTTGAGAAGCCTATTTCTGCCATTGCGATAAGAAGGTTGTTAAGAAAAATACTTACTACATAAGCCTCTACATAAACTATTTTGCCTTCAAATGCTGAAAAAATCTTTGCTTCTTCTAGAGAGTAAATACCCACACCAAATAAACTGTGCAATTCACTATGCCTCACTTTGCACCTAAGCTTCCAGAAATCTCACAATCAAATGTGAGATTTTAACTACACATTTATAAATTATTGACTTTTCCTTTGACCTCCTGTTTTAAAATTTCTGTCCTTATATGAGGGTACTTCAAAAAATTCATGGAAAAATAGAATCAAAAGATAATACAAATTTTTCTGTGAACTTTTTGAAGTACCTTCATATCTTCATCTTTCTTAATTTTCAGTTCAAAAATATCATATACATTTTTTTCAGGGAGCCTCATGCCTTGGTTTGAATGTGTCCCTTCCAAAATTCAGGATTTGATACTTAATGTCCAATGTGATGCTATTAAGACATGAGACCTATAAGAGGTGAATAGATCATGAGGGCTCCATCCTCCTCAATGGGATTTAAGGCCCTTATAAAAGAGGCTTAATGCAGTGTTTGGCTCACTTGCCCTTCTGCCTTCCTCCAGATGGGACACCTGTGTCCTCTGGAGGATGCAGCAATATGGCACCATCTTAGAAGCAGAGAGCTGCCCTCACCAGACAACTAACTCTGCCCGCACCTTGATATTAGATTTCCCCACCTCCAGAAATGTGAGAAATAAATTTCTGTTCTTTATAAATTACCCAGGCTCAGGCATTCTTTTATAGCATCACAAAACAACGAATACACCTCATATCCTTTTTTTAATGAGATGACATATGCATTCCTACCTCCATACATGAAAAAGCCAAGAAGAGTTAGTACCATTAACTGAACACCTCTTGGTAAAATGCTTAGATAGGTGGACTTTAAGTAAAGAACTCTTTTAAAGAAACTGACAAGCCTTTCTTCTTCGCTAATGTGAGTAGAATAAGGGTCAAATAATTAAACAGTACCTTGTATCAATGCCAGGCACATAGTAAGTCCTTTAAAATATTCCCTAAGTGAATAAATGAATAAAAGAATTACTTAGCAGTGAGGTTTGCTAATAGTTAGAATGCTTTGCTGCCGCAAAGTTAAAGGATCCCTTTCATTGGCATAAATCAACTAACATTTATTGAGTACCTTTTTAGCTTAATGTCCCACTAATTCAAAAAGACTTTTTTTTTTTTTTTTTTTTTTTTGAAAA
>NW_007749447.1:0-10950 GCF_000696425.1 Galeopterus variegatus | reverse complement strand
AAAAAAAATATCATTTCATTTAACCTTTATAGATGAAACTAATGGTCAAATATGTTAAGTTATCTCTCTTAGGTAACAGAGCTATCAAAAGGTGAAACCAAGATCACACTCAAGTTTGTCCCACTCCAAAGACTTAATTACTAAACTTTCCTGTATCTTATTTGTATTCAAGTATGTTCATATGCACATACATATATACATCTTTGTGTATATATTGATGTATTATTTATTTATAATTAATTAAAAGCTACAATTTTCCCTGACTAATTGGAAAGGCACTCTGCTCTAAGAGGCACAGCAAAATACAGAAATCCAGGATTTATGGCTACTTTATAAATACAGGTCTAAAATGACCAGGTTGACAATAGTCATTATCATTTTCATCCTATTTTTAGTTCACATTGGCTGGATACTTAGCAAGTGGCATTACTAAATGCTTTCTGTACCTCATCTTATTTTATCTTCACAATAAAGCTATGAGGTACTATTATTATGCCTGTTTTACAGGTGAGGGAACCGAAGTAAATAAAGGTATGAGTTTCATTTCACATATCTAGTGAGAACTGGCACCAGGATTCAAACCCATGAACCTGCCTTCACTTCAGGCCCTTCTGCATTAAGCTTTCCTGGTCCAAATGTATGAAAGGAAGGCATTATGATGGTGATTCCACCACATCTGTGTGGAGCACAGACCTGTGCTCATCTTCCATGATGCAGAGGTACAGCTGGGATGGCTGCCCAGCCCACACGTCCTAGATCCTTGCAGTCACGAGATTCCATTTAGATGGAAATTCTGATCAGTGACATGTGAGAAGAAGTGCTGCACTCTACCTCCAGGTCTGACCTATGAAAACACCCCATACAGGACCTTCACGCTGTCTCAGGGCTGCCACCTGGATGAGGAATCTATGCCCCTAGATAATGGCAGAGCCATAAAATGGCAGTGGCCCTAAATTACCTCTCCTCGAGTCACCTCTGGAAGGAAAGCATTCACCAGCCAGGAATGCCACCTCGGCTTGCTGAGGGGGAAAACAAACTCCTGCTATGTTAGGCCACTAGTATTTCAGGGTTTACTTACTAAACCAACTAGGACTTACCTTATTGGTACTGACTAAAGCCGAAAATGTATTTCCTATCTTTTTCTAAGCATTTGACATCTGTAGAGTAACATGTTTGGTATCCAATATTTCCCTGCTATAATTGGTCAGATTTAACTTTATACTTAGATGTATGTGAAAAATACCAATTTATTGAGTAAAAGTTCACAACATATTTTTCATTATTTCATATTTTTAGCCACTCAAGGGCAAAAGAGATATAAGTGGTTACTTTAATTTAAAGATGAAGAATCTATGGCAGAGACAGCAAAGTTTTCCATACTAACATAGTAAGTGGCAGAACTGGGATTTTAACTCAATCTTGTAACTCAATATCCAGTACTCTTTTACTATCCAACGTGCTATATACTTTTATAGACCCAGAAAAGTTACTTCACCTCTATTCCACTCCCTGTGCATGATATAGTTGAAACCTTATTAACTAGGTACAAAACCTTTATTTTTACATTCAACTACAAAAAGTATGCATCCCTGGAAAGGTAAGTCAAAGACCAGAATTTACAATGAAGGATTAATGACAAATATCAGTCAGGGAAATAAAAGAGAACAGGGGCAAAGATAACCTGAAACAAAGTGGAATATCAGGAAATAGCCAGAAAAGGAAGACAAAAGAGGAGCCAATTTCACCTAATTTTGTCTAAGGTGAGACATACGTGATCTACCACTGAATACAAGAGAGATCTTAAGTTAGTCTGTCAGTTCAAGACTCTCAGGTCCAATCTACAAGACTCTCACATATTACACTCTGGAAAGACAGCTTGGTAGGCTTTAAAAAAAACCAAACAAACATCCCAAACACTGCCAATAGAGTCGGAAACCTGAATTCAAGTCAGATTTCAAAATTTCCTCCTTCTAATATTTAATACACACTATTATGTACGAGGCTGGGTGCTAGGAGGTGGGCTACAATGGTGAATGAGGGTTATGTGCTTGTTATCTTCAGGAAGCTTACAGTGAATCAACTGTGCCAATTAACAGCTTCTGTAATCATGGGGAAGTCATTTAACCTCTTTGAGCCTCAACTATACTGAATGTTAATTCACTAGCAATGTCTGTAAGAGGATAGTCTAAGAATATTCAAAGAGCTAACTTATGTGAACTTGTTCTGCAAAGAGCTGTTTAAATACAAGTGTTTGCATAACACTGACGTTTTCTACCAGTGGATACCACAGAACACTTATTCTACACAGAGAATGGGGGCATGGGGAGCCTTTGTTTTTCTTTTTACTGCCCTCTACAACCCAGCTGCTGCTTCAGCAATCAGTCCCTAGGAAACCTGAAGAAAGACTAAGGGTCCTTTGACCAACGGAAGTTAATGGATATTCCATGAGTTCCATGGCAAAACATCAAGCTATACCAAGTTAAGCAGGCTTCTTTATCCATTCACTTAACAAATATTACTGAGTGCCCTGCATTGATGGTGTTCCCTAGTAAGGAAGCCAGGAAAAACAGCTGACTTAATTAAATGATTGATTTTAAACCCATGAGTTCCATGGCAAAACATCAAGCTATACCAAGTTAAGCAGGCTTCTTTATCCATTCAGTTAACAAATATTACTGAGTGCCCTGCATTGATGGTGTTCCCTAGTAAGGAAGCCAGGAAAAACAGCTGACTTAATTAAATGATTGATTTTAAACTGTGATAGGAACTTGAAGGAAACAGAGTCCTGAGAGAGAGCCACTTCAAAAAAGACCTACACTGGTTAAGCTCATCCTCTGCAAAAAAGTGGAATTTTGGCTGATACCTAAAGAATAAGAAATTACCCATGCAGAGAAAGGAGTAGGGTATTCCAGGCAGAAGAAATCTTACATATACATACCCCATGTTGAGACAGAGCTGAGTGTGTTCAGGGACTGAACACTTCTGATGAAATTGACAGGAAAAGGTTATGAAGTGACAAAGGTTGTTGAATGTTACTTACCTATTCTCACAGTCCACTTATTCCAGAACTTCTCAGAGCCTGTATTGTGCTAATGTGTATCATAAAGCTCTAAGAGAAGGACCCAGTGTGTAGGGTCCTTCCCAAATCTAAAGTTGGAAATGCTGAGAAGTGCTCTTCTAAAGTGTTGATTGTTCTATTAAGAAACAGATGACTTGAGATGAGCATTACTACCCCTTCTCAGGAGGCTGCTGACACATCAGCTAATTATTCAGGATGTCTAAACTGGTTCTCTGGCATTACGGCAGGACCCACCTACAAACAGGGAGATTTCCACAGGCTGGTGTATCAGCCCAGGCAAGCCAGTTACACATTCAAACTGGAAAGAGACTGTGTGAAAACTTGATTTTTAAATGACTAAATTCAACAATGAAAATCACCTATATTTTTATATCCTAGGTCAAAGACAAAGAGAAAATGGGGAAAAGGCAAAAGAGCGGTACACTGCTTTTATTCATTGTCAATAAATGTACCATGAGATACAGACCTGAAAAAAGAATTATTCCTTAGTAGCAGAAAAAAACATGAGATGCTCCTTTATATTTAGATTTTAGCACCTAATTGCATATTCCCATTTTTGTGGGTTTTTGGGGGGGAAATGCTTAAAATTTACCTCGCTTTTTCTATACTTTCTGAATGAATATTTTAATAAGTGCACAGAAAAACACTGAGTTTTTTTACCTTTGAGATAGTACCTGAATTCTTAAAGAATTATAGTCCAAGTTATGCTATGCATTTTACACCCAACTGTCTAGCTTATGAATTACATAAATAATCACATAAGTGAAAAGTAATTTTTATCAAAAAAGTAAAGGATCCTTAACAGATATGCAAGTCTTTTAAATGAATCTGTGACATCACTATCATCTTCCTTTTTTCCTTAAGAACTCTTTCATATATATTTTCCAATAATAGTTTGGAATGGCCTGTTCCCCCTTTCCTCCCACATCCCAAAATTCAAAATCACATCTGCTATTCTTCCACATTCAAAAGCATCTCTGAAGCCAAGAGTAGCTGTGTACACATGAGGGATGCAGGTTTGGGCCCAAAGAGAGTTAAATTAATATCCTGGCTTGACCAGTTCAACTTACTGTACATCTTCATTTGCGTAGTTACACAATCTATAACCAACTGCTAACCAAGTCAATATGTGGTAAGACTAACAGCCACCCTAATTTGCCTTGATAATTATTCTCCTTCAACTGACATAATATTCAATATTCTGTTGTTGAGAGCAATAATGCTAAAATTGATGCCTTGAGGGCTACAAGACAATTGAGTTTTAGCCAGATAAAATGACTTGCACACTAATAGTGCATTATAGGGTTCCACAGCCTTTGGACGAATATTTTCAAAGTCTACTTCTACAAAAAATGCTATACATAATTATATTCAAAGTCATTTGTACATACCTTATCATTATTACATATAATTTTTAAAACATTGGCCAATAATCAAATAATATTGCTTTAGAAGGGTTCACTTTTATAGTCTAGCTCTTGTGTGTGTGTTTTAACAAAATAAACACTTTCTCACTATATAAGTGATAAAAGTTTTGTGTCTTGCAACCTTTTGCTTTTTTTCTAAACCAAGACCTGTTTTCACAAGGAGGAGCAAATGCATTTTTACAAAAAGAAATGATAAAGTTCCTTGTAAAGAGGAATGACAAAAAGCATCAGTTAAATAAAATCTATATTACATCAATTCTGTCAATAAAACAAGACTGAAACTAAACCTAGAGTACTTCTAATGTAAAAATCATCTATGATTTTCTCAAAATGTCAATTCTAGACTCTGAATGAAGAAACATTAAATTTGAGACTGTGAAAATCTATTAGATAAATGAATATTAATCATAATTTAAGTATCATAGTAAGTGACAGTGTTCTTTATATGCTATATTTCACCCCCAAATAAATTTTAGTTTGTGGGTTTTGCTGACTTTTCCTCTCATAGTTTATTTCTCTTGTAATTTTGTATCTTTAAATCCTGGACCCTTATACAAATAAGAAATATGGAGTACATTTTAAAGGAGTACATTTTCTACACTTGCCTTGGAGATACGTTGAAATTCTGTGGGAAAATGAACACCTAGATAATTATTTCAAGTAAAATAAAAAACATGCAGGTTCTGTATGTACAGCTATAAAAATGCTATAATGAACTGGGTTGTCAAGATGGCAAATCAGCACAGGCATGCACATACCTATTTGTTTGGACAGAAAGGCACAATGCATATGCTCCACAAATCTTAGGCAAACATACATGTGGAACTGAAATACAACACTGATGATAGAAGAATCACAGTGGAGGAAAAAACGATGGTACCAGATTGGGCAAAATACTTATACGTTTTTAATAAAGGAAAGCATTCTTAGCCAAGCTAACAGTTCCATTCAATCACCTGTAAAAGGTTTGTTCTTTCATGTAGGTAAAATCCATCCAGTAGACATTATTAATCACATTGTGGAAGCTAATACAGAAGGATGTGGCACTATATGTGTCTCAGGACCAGCATAAACAGGGATTATGAAACTGGTTCCATGCTTCATATTTCCTGGCACCTTCCTCCTGGACCTTGTGCCCCCTCCTGTCCCCTGACCACCCATGACTTATCCTCCCACTTACCCCACTGAAATGTCCCCATTCCTGACGCAAATGAGATAATGCTTGTGAACATGCTCTATAAACTAAAAATGTAATATATAATAATTATTATTATTATCTCCATCATCTCATCTTCTGAGGCCCAAATTTCTTCCAAGTTGAAATTCTCAGTAAACTAAGAAACGATTCTGCATTGGGAACAGACAGGTTATTCCACCTCCGCTATCTTTTTCTGCTTTACTCACCATCCCTCCACTGCTCTGCTGTCCTGGTTAACACCTGGAGGTACCACACAAGAGAATGACAGGAATTTGTGTATTTTGATGCCAGGTTAAAGTGAGGGGGAAACATGAGGCTCCCCGCTCATCACATATCAAGCTGACAGCCAAGGCCTTGCATATAACACAGGGTGGCTCATATTGGGAGATATCTCCAGGGCTGTACAAGGATGGCATAGCCAAAACCAACTTTTTTTGGAGGGATCAATTCTCCTATTATTATCCCCATAGGAAATTTCAAAAACCACTTTAGATTCTACTTTCTCAATTTGAGATCTCCTTCAGAAGAAGGTGGTACTCCTTCATCATCCAATGTAGTCTTTTTGGATCCTGGGATCTCTCAATATGCTACTGTCAACATATACCCCCTTAAGGGTTGTAGGAAAACAGATGGCCATAAAAACATTTCAGAGGCAAAGCACACAGTGCAAAATGACTCACAATATATGGCAAAACTAAAAAAAATGAAGAAAGGTGGGGGTGAGGAATGGGGTAGGTGGAGGCTGGAGGTGCCACTAATACAAAAGAGGGCCTCAAGGCTGGAAGAACAGGTACTGTGAAGGCCAAATTGGTAACCATGTGTGCATGTTTCAGGATGTAGAACTCTAAAGGCTATGATGTGAGGGTTTACTGGTTATAAAAGCAGGGATTTTAATACAGGTTATAGCTCTTCCTTTGATTTGTATAAAGAAACAATAAATAGTGAGAGTGCACAGACAACCAAGAAAACACCATACCTACAAAAAACCCAATAAACCCAGATGAAGCATAATCTCAGATTTTCACACACCTGTTACCCACCTCAAAGAGCCCTTCCTTTTAATAGGGCCACAGAGAGACTTCTTGGAGAAGCACAAAGACCATGTTGTAAGGGAGAGAGAGTTGAATCAAAAAAGCTGCAAACAAAGTAACACTAGTCAACAGGCCACTTTTTCCCTTCTAATACACATCATTGAGGCCCAAGGGTAGCCTGCTGGGATAACTCTCCTTTCCAATTCCCTGGCAAGCCCGCTGAAATGACTATTTTAACCAGAGGAAGGTGTGCATGCCTGGACCCATGAGGGGAGGATGGAGACCAGGCATGTCAAGTGCTCTCACCCACCCCCCCTCCTGGAGCTGCCCCCAGACACCGGCATCCAAGTCCTCCCCCTACCTGAAGGATGTATCCCCGCACGTAGTCCCGCAGAGTCCAGCCCAGGCCATGCAGTATGTGCAGCACTTCCTCCTGTTTCAGGACGCTGAAGAGCCGGTCCAGCAGGATCTTTAGCCGCACAGGCACTGCTTGCGTCCCGTAGAGCATCAGGCTGCTGATGTCGAAAACCACATTGGACTGCACAATCTCCACTTGGGTGGGGTGGTACAGATGCTGTGTGCTGAGCTTATCCAAGGCTGTGGTGGTCCCACCAGTATTCCGAAGATGGGGGGTAAGGGGATGGGAGGAAATAGATAAAGAACAGAGACAGAGAAATGAGAAACGGGTGGTACAGATGCTGTGTGCTGAGCTTATCCAAGGCTGTGGTGGTCCCACCAGTATTCCGGAGATGGGGGGTAAGGGGATGGGAGGAAATTGATAAAGAACAGAGACAGAGAAATGAGAAACATTACTGGAAGTTATCAGGGCTCTACTTGTACAGATGGATAACCATAGATGTTTATGCAGATTTGGCAATGTAAATAGTTCTCTTTCCCTCACCTCCCTGTTTTGCCCATTTTTATTCTGTATGTTTATAAATTGCAGACGACAGCAAATAAAAAATACATTCAAATTTCAGAAAGACAGTCACTGAGGATATTTTTAAATGACTGTGGTTTGCTCTAAAAACCTGACTAATTAATTTGTTAATTGAACTAAGGCTCAACTCTAATTACCATGGTGTTCCTCCTTCCCCAAGCAAATAAACTTTAAAAAAAAAGAAAGAAAGAAAGAAAGAAACCAATTTCTATCTCATGCCGTAAGAGGAGGCTCGACCAATATCACTTTTTCGAATAAGATTTATCCCCTATAATACCAGAATGGTTTAAGGAGGAGGAAGAGTGTGTTAAGATTAAAGGGGCAAAAAACCTAATTTAAAGGGAACAAAGAAAACTGACCTCTGTGTGAAGGACTAGTAATTTAACTCAAGTTAAATTAGCTAACGGGGATTATTTGAAAACTTTGATAGTTTTGTGTTCACTGGCACATTGCCTGAAAGTTATTTAGGAAAAAAAAGAGTCATGTCATAATTTAGTCACTTTGTCAAGTGCTCTGACAAGAGTCTCCAATTTGAAAATTGAAACAAATGACGAAAATCAAACTTTGGGAATTTCTGTATGTTTCAGCTAACTGTATTATCTCAGAAGAGAAAACTAAGGATGACTATTCTTAGGGTAAATATGAGGGGCTTCAAAAAGTTCATGAAAAGATTCATATTATCTTTTTTTTTTTTTTCCTTTTTGTCTTTTTTACTGACCGGTAACGGGATCGCAACCCTCGGTGTTGCACCCGCACCAGGGACCGGCAACAGAATCGCAACCCTCGGTGTTGCGCCCGCACTGCGCTCAGGCAGTGAGCAGGAACCGGTCTCCACATGGGATCCGAACCCTCGGCGGGAGCGCCACCACGCTCCCAAGCAGCGTACTCTCCAGTGCACCACCGGGCCGGCCCTCATATTATCTTTTAATTCCACTTTTCCATGAACCGGTCTCCACATGGGATCCGAACCCTCGGCGGGAGCGCCACCACACTCCCAAGCGGCGTACTCTCCAGTGCGCCACCGGGCCGGCCCTCATATTATCTTTTAATTCCACTTTTCCATGAACTTTTTGAAGTACCCTTATACTTTTAATGAAACTAATATTTCAACAATTGTGCTCTTTTTCTCCTCAAACTTAAGAAATGATATCTCTTCCCTAGAACGAAAAGACAAGATAAGGTCATAAATTCTAGTTCCCATCCATAACTGAGTTATTGGGAACCTTACTGCTGATAATATAATTACATTTTGCCTCAGTTTATCTAAAGTGAACAACTAAAATAACATTGTCTCATCTACAGGGCTTAAAGAGATGCTGCAAAGATTAATAAGATAATGAATGAGAGGCATTTTGAACTGAAGAGAACACAAAAGGCATCACAATTAACACAGAAGTATACACCACATGCCCTTTTAGAGATTAAAAAAGATAAACACGTAAGCCTGAAAGATGGTCATCTAACCTCATGAGTCAGGTAAATGGTTATCAGACAACAACTAGGCTCAAATCTTAACTACACCTGAGAGGTTTCTGCAAGTTCTAAACTACTACATGGCCTTTCTCAACTGCTTTTCCTAACACCTTATCCTGTAACAATATGGGCTACAGCACATGCACTCTGAGCAACTCCTATTTTAATATACTAGTATTTCTGCATAATAATGGAGGTATTTAAAAGTGCACGCACACGGCTTTTTTAGTACTTAAAATGAATTTTTTCAGGGCTCCCCCTTCACTCTCGTTTCCTCCTGACTTGTGGTCACTAGAGAGTTCTTGTACTCTTGATAAATTGCTTTCTTGCATCCACAGTGTAAAGGCCCTTATCATTTACCCGCTGGCTTCATTCAACACATTTACTCCCAGGAATACTTTGTCAAAGAGTTTGAGTTTCCTCATACTTCATTTCTTGCAGCTGATTTGTCTGATCTTTCCTATTCTCGTGGTTAAGTCAACTTTGAATAAATAGCCTTAAAAATTAATTTAACGTTTGGGAAAGATAAGGGATTCACAAGCCAAGGGACTGAAGTCTTCTTTCACTCCACAGGGCTTTTAGACTGCAAAAAAGCAAGAATGGGGTATTATTATCCCTGTTCCTCTTCAAGTACAGCTTAACTATGTAGACTTCTAATGAGTAGCTGATTTGCTTATGGAATCCAGTGACCAGATCAGGGGAAATCTGCTCCTCCATCAACCTTCCTGGACCCTATCAAACACTTCTTTGCAAAATACACTGCTAGGACCACAACAAATATGAAACAGAGGATTCAGTAGAGGGGAAATAAAATGACACCAAATCCTGGTTTTTATGCATGTGTTTGACACTTTGTACCTTTACATTAAGTATATGCAGGTGTGTGTGCAAAAGTGTTCAAGAGCTGGGTGGAAACTAACCCCCGTCCATCCCACTCATTAAAAAAGGCTGATGGTTTTAAAGGACAAGAGGACTAAACTGTTGAGGCAGAAAAAAGAGAGAAGTTGTTCAGAGAATTGAAAGAGCACAGGTAGAACAGGTAAGGCAAAAATATTTTCCCCAATTTATGCTTTTTAGAACACCAAAGAGTCACAATATTTTAAGAACATTACCTGATTCTTCTTCATAAGTATGCCATGTATTAAGAAGTAGGAATACTGTTATAAACCATATAAATATACAGCAGGGGTCAACAACTTACTCTATAAAGGCAGGACAGTAAATATTTTAGGTTTGTGGGCCATACATTTTCTTTCACAACTATTCACCTCTGCTATTATATTAGAAGAGTAGCCATGTAAGTACACAGATAAGACTTAAATAGGCATGTCTGTGTTCCAGTAAAACTTTACTTACACAAACAGGCCCTGATATGGAGGATGAAAAGATTGGTCAGATATTTAAAGAAAACCAATAGCAGATAATAAAAAAGCAGTCAGAGCATAGTTTAGGCAGCAGTTACCTAGGAGATGAGCCATATGGATAAAGGCTTGAAATATATTAAACTGCCCAGCTTGCAGATGTCAATTACAAATTTCAGCATAAACAGATCAAAGATCATGAAATGCCAAATTTCTTGAATGTATCAAAATTTTCTGCTTTATACTTGCCAGATCATACTGAGTGACCAAGCTGTAACTTCTAGGGACGTATCTTTGGTGAAACAAAGGGTAAGTGATTATTTTTTAAGTGTCATGGTATCAATAAGCTGAGAACTGGACTTCTGCCTAATTTCATGATCTTCTTTTATTTTTATTTTTATTTTGTCAATATACAATGTAGTTAGTTATTGTGTCCCATCA
>NW_007749446.1:10553-10951 GCF_000696425.1 Galeopterus variegatus | reverse complement strand
CTCAAGTCTCAATACATCTAATTCAGTACCAAATATTTTCTGATTTTCATTGTTATATCTTTATTCACCCATTAATTGTCTAACATTAAACTTTTAAATTTTCAAACATATGGAGTTTTAAGAGTTATCTTTTTATTATTAATTTTCACTTTAATTCTATTATGTTCAAAGAATATATTCCATATGATTTTAAGTCTTTGAAATTTGTACAGACAGTCAATATGGCCCAGAACATAAAAATTATGGTAAATGCTTCTTATGTACTTCAGGTGAATATGCATTCTGCACTTTTGTGTGCAGCATTCTATATTTTTATTTAGGCCAACTTTGCAAATGATGTTCAAATCTATGCCGTTAAGTAGTTAATCTTCCACTTGTTTTTTCATGTACTAAGATGG
>NW_007749446.1:8081-8440 GCF_000696425.1 Galeopterus variegatus | reverse complement strand
GTTTCCATAGGCATTTAGATGTAAACTTTCTTCATTTTCTTACCTTGCCATTTGTCCATCTATATTCCCAATATCAATGTTTCCACTGGACTTTGTTATATAGGATTGTCACTTTTCCCCTTCTGTAGTTCCTATTGGATTTATGCCTGTTTTATTTTTTACTACTATTTAAGTGACTTTCTGGATTAAGCAGGCATAAAAACATGTGTTCATTCAATCATGTTTAACTGGAGGTCTCTAATTCTTCATTGTGAAAGTCATATGCCTTAAAATATATTATTATAATTCCATTAGGCATAAACTGTTAATCATTTCTCTAATGAAAATAGTAATAAAGCAAACTATACTGCTCTATAGCC
>NW_007749446.1:5610-6477 GCF_000696425.1 Galeopterus variegatus | reverse complement strand
TGGCAACACTTGCAGCACCTTCACGTTAGGGATCAGTGCCTGAGGACATATATTTGTGCCCTCAGTCTTAGGTATCAGCATCCCCATGTAGACATCAACAGCAACAAGAATAACACCCTGACTTTGCTGAGCTCAAATACCACTTGCTACTTTTTAGCATGGCAGTTATCTAAGAAAAAGCAACCTAAAAGAGGAGAGAAAATGGTAGATACCACAGAGTATACTTAGGGACTAATTATTGGTGCAAACTCAAAAATTACAGAATAATCTCAGAATAATCTCTGGGTAGAATTTAAGACAAGTTAGAGTTCTCAAAGCATGGTAGATTAGTGCAACAGCAAAATGTGATGTAATGTCTTATTCTTATCCTTCCAGATGATATTTTCTGGGAAGAATGTGTTATATAAGTGACCTCAATTACTACTTACAGCCATGCTGTGAGGTTGATATTTTCACTCTCATTTACATTTGATAGATAAGAAAACAAAATTTCTAATGGGATAAGAAACTTGTTCAATGAGACACAGCTATTAAGTAGCTGACCTAGTAAGTGTTATCTACGAGCAACTCATCCGTTGATGGGTCCTGGGACTAAATTTAGGATCATTGTCTATGCAGCTCAGGACCAGCCATCTTAAGTAGATCTGTGAAGGAAGCATAGTGATGGACAATCTCTATTTTCCTAGCCTAGAATTTTATTTCCCCTTTTCTTAACTTATTTAAATCCCACCTGCTTGTCTAAAGTAAGACTCAACTCATCCCTTAAGGACTCTTTAAGTATTATAAAGCAGAATTCATCTTTCCTTTCTTCAGAGAAAGAATCTTAAAAACATTAAATTTTCAAGGACATTAATAGCTTGATGCTCA
>NW_007749446.1:3057-3970 GCF_000696425.1 Galeopterus variegatus | reverse complement strand
TAGCTTTCTCTGGTTATTCCTAAGCTGAAAGCAAGGGCAAAACATAGGGAAGCTGGCAGTCAATGACCAAATCCTGGCCCTTCTGGGCCAATCCTGAAGAGCTGGTCATTGGCTTCCTGTGATGGTTGCTGCAGAGGATGTGGGTCCGAGTTATTTTTATTATGTATGGATTCGCCATGCCTTTTCTAATTCATTATCTCAAGAGCTTACAAAGATGTCAGCTAGAACAAGCAATTTCTGACTCCATAGCTAACTTACCACTTAGGGACCTACAAAAGTGTTTTAATTTCTTTTAAAATCAGAAGAAAAACATTGAACTTGTAGGTTACAAAATGTTTTAATGTCTTATGTTTATCTTTATGCCAACTAAGTGTCCTAAGAATGTAAATGTTGAATATGATAAGGNGTGTAGGATTTGCTTGTTTGAAAAATTCTGGCTGGGCTTTGGGTTATAGGTGGTCTCTGGTTGCCTGGTACTTGGCCCTGGGATAAGTTAGGGAAGAAGAAATATTGGATTGGTGTATGAGAGTTAGATAAGGAGGTACTTGGAGGATTATTTGTTTGCATATGAAAGGCATGCTCTCAGGGGCAGACTGTTATTATCTTCAGGAATTAGCTAGCCCTGGGAGGGGGCATCTCTCCCTGAGTCTGGCTCCCAAATGCCAGAGCATCAAGAATACAGTAAATAAGAAAATATAGTTAATATAATACTGGACCTATGATAAATTGATGCCAAATAAACAAATACAGAGTCTAAGAAAACACAGAATATTCAGTCATGAAATATCATTTTTAATATTTTTTGTGGATGAATGAGTCCATGAAGGCCATAATGTTGCCCTTTCTGGCTTTACAATCTGGATAGGACTTTGGTTGGATAAAGGATTTGAGTGAGCAGTGGTGAAAAAACATC
>NW_007749446.1:0-969 GCF_000696425.1 Galeopterus variegatus | reverse complement strand
AGCAGAGGTGGGAACAAGCAAAGTCTGAACCAGTATCAGTGGTGACCTAACTCAAATATCTTGCTATATGATTACAAAAACTGTTTTCCTACTTTTAAAACCTTTATAAGTCAGAGGTTTTCTTTAACTGGCACCCAAATGTATTCCTAATTAACACAATGTAGCCTCACCTCAATTCAATTTAATTAGCTCCACATCTATATTGGTCCTCTAAATATCATTTTATCTACAAAAGTTTCACTGCTTAAGNAGCTTGGAGTTTACCCTTTAGATATTCAAATGAACACAAGACCATTTTCAACCTCTCAGTTCTTTTCTCAGAGACTTTCAGTAGCTCAACAGCAGGAAGTCACCAGGTTTTGGAGAAGGCACTTGAATACTTTAAAGTCTCTTAAAGTTTTGAGATCACCAGGGCCACTGTGTAGAGAAGATTATTGATTCTCTGAATGGAGTGTTGCAGTTTGCAGTCGATCCCAATGAGGCCAGGGGTGGGAGTAGTAAAGGAGGAAAAAAGATGTTAGTGATTTCATCTTGATGAACTACTAGAAATGGGTTAAAGATCTACCAGTGGCCAAAAAAATTGATTTTAAATAAAATAGACAATTCTCTTTATCAAATAATTCTTCCATGCAGTATCCGAAATCACAGAGAATGGGGAGGGTGAGTGGTTGAGAGAGATTAGAAAGTACTGTAGATACTGTTAACTGGTCCTGAAATAGCTTAGTCCCCTTATTTGTTGTTGACAGAACTCACTTTTGTTCAGTGGCAGTGTTCTTGCCTCAGGCAATAAATCATGACTGGTCTCAGCCAATTGAATCCACCCGTTCTCTCTCAGGCTGCTTAAGACCTGGGAATGGCCATGTGACTTCTTCTAGGCTTAAAAAGATGACTATTGAAGGACATCTAGGAAAGCTTTTGGTTTCCTGGTAATTAATAACATCATGTAGAGTGGCCGTCCATCCCTTTCTT
>NW_007749445.1:10749-10952 GCF_000696425.1 Galeopterus variegatus | reverse complement strand
AGGGTCAGATAATAAATAGTTTAAGCTTTGTGGGCCATACAGTCTGTGTTGAAACTATTCATCTCTGCTTTTGTATTGCTACATCACTCACAGACAATACATAAGTGAACAGGTATGGCTGTGTTCCAATAAAACTTCATGCACGAAAGCAGGAGGTCTGTCTGGGCCACAGTTTGCTGACCTCTGGTTTAAACAATACTTCT
>NW_007749445.1:4864-5064 GCF_000696425.1 Galeopterus variegatus | reverse complement strand
GGTTTTGTACAAGTTAGGCTTGAAACACCTATTAGACATCAAAATGGGGATTTTAAAGCTATGAGAGAGATCAGATCATCTAGAAAATTAGTACAGAAGGAGAGCAGGTTCAAGTACTGAGCCCTGTGGTATACCGATGTTTACAGTTTGGGAAAAGAAGGAGAAACTAGTAAAGCAGAACAAGCTGGCTGTCAGTAAAC
>NW_007749445.1:2396-2760 GCF_000696425.1 Galeopterus variegatus | reverse complement strand
GTATTAAAAACAGTGTAATTAGATGTAAAAATGATACAAAAGAAGGTTAAAGGTGGTAAGTTTCATAGAAAAGAGGTAAATATTAAGGGAGTTTAGGAGTCAGAAAGTGTCCTCCCTGGCAACTAGGTGGTGAAGTTGCAGAGGAGTGGGCAGGGAGGAAGACGAGACCAGAAAAAGCTTCACAGAGGAGTCAGCATTTCTTCTAAGTCTTTTGGAGAGTTGTGTTTTGGACAAAAGAGAAAAACTGAAGCATAAAATGATCAGGTGATTTGCTAAAGGTCACAAAGCTACTTATTGCAAAGCCAGACCTGGAACAATGGTTTCCTGATGCCTAAAGCAAGTAGACTTTGGATTAGGCATGAAA
>NW_007749445.1:0-345 GCF_000696425.1 Galeopterus variegatus | reverse complement strand
AAGTAACTACCTCTCTTGAGCAGAGGTAGACCCATCTGATCATCTGCTCCCCTTCTCTACCTCTATGTTTGTAGTAGCACATCTACATCCATGCCACTCTATTTCTGGATTTCTTTTCCATTAGTGCTTCTAAATAGAAATCAAAAAGGAGGGGATGAGAATTCCAGAAAGATGAGTACCTCACTTCACGCAATTTAGTTCTCTAATTGCCCCATTTTATTTTCTCAAGTGACCAAATCATTCCAAAAAGTGAGAAAAAGCTAAAAGCTATTATATATTATGTAAGGCAACTGTCTCTCTTGCCTAAGCTAAGAGACTCTAATTCAGACTCAACCCTCTCAAAGA
>NW_007749444.1:0-10953 GCF_000696425.1 Galeopterus variegatus | reverse complement strand
ACTGTAAAAGATGCTCCCTCCCTGTCTCCAGGATGATTCTAGAATCACTTTTAGTGGTGGGGTGAAGGATGAAGCAATCTCATTTTTTCATGGTATTTCCTTATCTTGTATCTTGAAGGAAATAATATATTAGTGAAAAATATTATCTGAAGTGGTTGCCCTTTATCTTATGATCTACACCATCTTACATCAGGCTTTATGGGGAGAAGGTTAGAACTCCTTACCCTCTTGGGAGAGCCCTGTGGCTGCATCTGGAGTCTGTGTCTTTCAATATTAACATAAACAGTTGACATCTGTCACTAAGGCAAAAAATAACTTAAGGAGAGAGGTAGCCTAAGCAGATAAATAATTTTGCCTGTCTTGGTGTGATGCATTAACACATGTAGAGCACACACACAACACACATGCACATTTGTAGAACATATCTACTAAATATCTGTATTTAGACAGAACAGTCTCTCATCTCTTTCTCTCTCTCACCTTAATCTGCATTTGATTCCTTTTCATTTTTTTTTTTCTTTCAGCATGAGAAAGAAAAGTAAAGTAACTTTGAATTTCAGGACCATTTTTCAGAGAATATGAAAAATCATGGTGGAATGCATCTTCAGATTTACATTTACAATTCAGTAATAGCTGTATGGCAGATTGGAAGCATTTGGGTGGAGGGCCAAAGAATAATGATGGTTTAAGCTCATGCTTTATTGTATTGTAGGGAAGAAAGTGATCTTGCAAAATAGTCACTGCTTAACCTACCACAGTTTACTGTCTTCAGACATCATGCTTCTAACTACTAGATCAGGGCATGAAATTTGTATGCCCAATCCCATAGAAATAGATGTTGCCTTTTAGCTCGAGAGTCCACATTGTTCTTTTTATAGATCAGCAGGGCAGGCTGCCTCATTGGAAAGGACTAGAAGTGTGGAGAAAAATGTGATATGGCAATGGCGTAATTTGTTGATTCTTTTTGCTTCCTCAGAATTTGACTCTCTTTATGGTTCAAAGCTAAGAGTAGAATAATAGCAGCTCATACCAAATTTAGCACTATAATTTTGGGGTAGAAAATAATCATTGTCTCCTGACAACTAATCAAATATGTTGACTTTCTAACAATGAATTCGCAATTAATGATTTTTCTTCATAGCAAAGGCTTTCAGTTTGTTCAGTTATTACTCATGTTAATAGAATACTGAGAGCATTTCTCCATAAAATTGTGTAGATAGCAATGTTTTCTTCAGTATTCTCTCTTAAATCAAGGCAGAGAAACATAGCAAAAGACAAAACTTCATAAAATTAATCCTAACCCAAACACAATGCTAAAGTATATAACTATTGACATCTGTAAATCATTTTCACTGTGCCAGCCACAGAACCAAGGCAGTGGTACTCTTTCTTACAAGAGGAGAACTGAAGGAGCTTTGAATTGTATACTTTCCCAAGGAAGGGAACTCAAAATGTGGGTTTAATGTATCAGAATGGAAGAGAGCTAGAGTGTGGTCAGCATTAGGATAGCTAAGGGAAGGCGTCCAGCTCAGACTGGGAGTTCATGGAAGGATTTCCAAGGTAGGAGCATCAAAGCCTGATCCTCAAGAATGAATGGAAAATACATGGAAAAGGTAGCCTGGTGGAAGAGAGTTCCAGGCAGCCACAAAGAGGTGGGGGCTGTAGAGTCTGAGAGACAGGAGCACTAAGTCCTCATCTCTCCAGAGCCATAGACCAGCTCTTGATTTCTGTAACTTGGAGGTGATGACACCACCTCTCAGTGGCAGGGACTAAATGTTCATTTGTCATTATTACAATCTACCCTCTTTTAGTGGATTGAATTATGTCCCCCCAAAGCTCCCTGAAGCTTGAATTGTGTCCCCCAAGTTTTATGTATTAGAAACTGTGACCGTTAAGAGGGTGGGAGATCCTATTATGTTAATTGAAAGGTGGAGCCTTGAAGAGATGAATGGATTGTAGGACCACAGTAGTGAATGGATTAAAATGGTGGTCAGGGGTGTGGTTCTGAGGGCTTTAAAAGAAGAGGAGAGTCTGTCTTTTGCTCTCTCTGCTCTCTCTGCTTCCACCATCCAGCAATGTGAGACCCCTGGCTCACTGTTGCCACCACCAGATGGACTTTGGACTTCCTGGCCTCAGAAACTGTAAGCAATAAATTTTGTTTTTCTTTATAAATCACCCACTTTCAGGTATTTCTGTTATAGCATTATGTGTGTTCCATCGTATAACTTCGTATAATGTATGCTATACGAAGTTATTACGCAGTGGCAGGGACTAAATGTTCATTTGTCATTATTACAATCTACCCTCTTTTAGTGGATTGAATTATGTCCCCCCAAAGCTCCCTGAAGCTTGAATTGTGTCCCCCAAGTTTTATGTATTAGAAACTGTGACCGTTAAGAGGGTGGGAGATCCTATTATGTTAATTGAAAGGTGGAGCCTTGAAGAGATGAATGGATTGTAGGACCACAGTAGTGAATGGATTAAAATGGTGGTCAGGGGTGTGGTTCTGAGGGCTTTAAAAGAAGAGGAGAGTCTGTCTTTTGCTCTCTCTGCTCTCTCTGCTCCCACCATCCAGCAATGTGAGACCCCTGGCTCACTGTTGCCACCACCAGATGGACTTTGGACTTCCTGGCCTCAGAAACTGTAAGCAATAAATTTTGTTTTTCTTTATAAATCACCCACTTTCAGGTATTTCTGTTATAGCAACACAAAAAGGACTAATACACCTCTGTTCTGCAGCCAGTGTGATTATTCTAAAATACAACTCCTGCTTCTCCCCTAGTCAAAACTCAGCTACTCATTCTGTATTGCCCAGGTAGACACTTGGCTTCTTCACATGGCTTTCAGAGTCTTTCAGTAATCTGGCCGCTGCCTCCCTCTCCTGCATCATCTACTACAGCCCTTCAGCCACCATGAACTAACTTCAGTTCTCCACCTCCCCATACTCGCTCAGCCTTGCCCGCAACCCCCTTCCTCACCAAAAAGCTCCCGCTGCTCTTCACAGTAGCTTGGCAATTTAGAATAGGAAACTTTTCATTTAATGAATACATATATTCAATACATAATATATATGTATATATATGTGTGTGAGTATAGACATATACATACATACACATATATACATACATATACGCTCAAACACATACACAGACACATTTATAACTTCATGTGAATTTATCTGACTGATACTTTATACTACCTTAGAATATAAACTTTTAAATTGTTTTTAATATATTCTGTATATCAGAGCATTGTGCCTACATAATTAACATTAAACAAATTAACACCAACCAATTTACAGTTTCTTGGTATCAATTTTTAAAAATATGGTAGTTGTTCTAGCATCTATGGGAAATAACTATGTTATGTACACATTTTGATTATTCAGTATTTTATAGTTTAATATAAATTGTACCTAATCATAAAAAGCATCAGACTACGGATAGCCATTTTGCCACAAATCAGGGTAGAGATAGAAGGTTTTTCTGTCAGTCAACAGTAGGCAATGCTAAAAAATCAGGTCATGGGGGAAGGATGCAAAAGAATTGCCAGTGAACTCAGGGACTGCTGTCGATCTGCTTGCTATCCCTTCCTTGCTTCAACAGCAAAAAAGCAACAGGGTGACAACTGGACCTCACGACTGCAAGCAGAGGACCCCTCTCACCTCGGCATCAAAGCGCGGATCCTGGTAGGCATCGCTGATATTCACTGGAAGGCCTGTTGAAGCAACCAGCTCGGCAACGCTGTTATTTATTAGCCAGTCGGAGTACGATGATTTCTCCATGCTTTCTCTGAAACTATCAGAGCACCACGGGAGGCAGTAAGAAAAGAGAGAAACGTAAGTTTGCTTGAACGCAGACACTATAAAACTACACTAATAGCAGGATTATTTATCCTCATGAAAAAGGGATAAGTAACATTAGTCATAGAACAACAGCGAGGTAATTATCAGTAGCTGCTTCCAAATGACTTACCTGCTGTCATGCAAAATAATCAAATCCATGGGTAAAATCCATAGATTCTCTGTGATCCAGAGAGCAACTCTAGGTGGTATTTAGACCCCAAAGCAGGCAGACATAAAGTAGATCATCAGGTAATGACCAAAACTGACAACAGGACACCAACGCCACGGCCTAATAAAATTCCAAACCTCCCCAGTCTGACCCCCCCCCTTAACTGAACAGACTAGATGTTTTGGTACCAGGAAAAATAAAAGTCAAGAATGGGGAAATATCATGAAGTAAACTGATAATTTATAAAATTCTAAACGTAGCAGAAGAGCACATTTAAACTATGTGTAATCTTAGTAATTATTTTAGCAACTCAAAATAAAAGTCAAGAATGGGGAAATATCATGAAGTAAACTGATAATTTATAAAATTCTAAATGTAGCAGAAGAGCACATTTAAACTATGTGTAATCTTAGTAATTATTTTAGCAACTATTTTTGTATCTTAGTAACTATTTCTGTAATCTCAGAGTACGTTTCTTAACAAAAGCACATTTCCTACTTACAAAATATCACTTACAGTCTGTTTTAATGCTACTGATCACCAACATTAATTATTTAAGTTATATTTATATTTGATTTGAACAAGTAATTCTGTGCTAAATGATTTTGTCAACTTTCCCTGTGTCACTCTCACCACAGACATCAAATGCACAGAAATGCTGTAAGAATTAGTAAGATTCCCCACTCCCCTTCTCGTTCCCATCTTTTCTTCCACAGGTACATTGTGAGCACTGCCAGGAGCTGTGGAGATGCAAAATCGAGTACTGTTCAAACTAGCATTATCAAGAAAAATTTCATGGAGAATGTTCGATTTGCAGCTTGGCAGGTGATAACTAAAATCATGTGAATGGATGAAATCATAGTAGGGCAGTGTTTTCCAAACTACCATGAGATGTTGATGAATAATAATAATAACTCTATTGACCTTTTAATCTAAACTGCATTATTTGTAAGAAAACACTAAGCACCGTGTATAGTCATCCTTACTATGCAATAATGCACCTGTATGGAATTTATGCCGTACTGAGAATGCCGGGAACTGGCCTGGAGAGGCTGCGAATGAGTGGGAAGCACAGACTTTATTTACCATCATTAATATAGCTCATCTGTAGTGATTGCTGGTCTGCTGTGATACATGCAGCATATATATGTGATGTTATTCATCCCTTATTACATTTTAAACATTAATAGTACATAAACTTATTCTCTATGGATCTCTGGGTGAAAAATGGAAGTTTTAATAAAAAGCTGTGTCTTGTAGTTCTTAGATGGTGCCTAAATCAAATAAATACAAAGACTGAGCACTTCAAAGAGAAGATGAAGCTTTATTTTCTAAAACAACAACAACAAAAGAGCTTATGCTCTATTTTCTCTTTGCTCGTTTATACCTGTGAGAAATGAAATTTTATGTCGTGCTGCCATGAAAGCAAAATATAGGAAGAAACATGATAATGCGCCTGATATAAGGATCTAACGTCGTGAAGTCATTTCCTAGTTGAACAAAAGGTGTGGATACTTCTCGCAGGGATTACCTGGCCTTTCAGTTCGTGCTGTGCTGGGTGTATACCTTATTCCACACTATAATTTTTAAACTGTTCTGTGATCAGTTTGGGAAGTGCTGACCTCACATGTACTATGGAGTGTGGGAAGAAGAGCTGCAGCGAGAGGGACCTTGGGGAGGGTCTGGGTGGAGAAGCTGGGGGAACAACCTGAGAAAAGGCAGGGCAGGGGGGACCAAGGAAGGAGCCAGTTTTACTAACAAGTGTCAGAAACCTGTAAACTGGGGTGAGGAGGAAATAGCAGGAACAAATGACACAAAGGCATCCAAGTACGGTGGTATGTTCTTGGCACATGAGTAACCACGTGATGAAGAATAAGACTGAAAAGGAGGTCAGGGCTTAAAGATGGAGACTCTGACTGAGTTGCTGAGACCTTAGTTATAGGCAATGGGTACTGAGTACCCATTAAGAGTACTGAGCAGGGAGGAGACATGGTTCAAGCTGTGATTTTAGGAAGCTTGATCCAGTGACAATGATCAAGAAGAACTGGCTAAGACAAACTGAAGGTGGGACGAAGTCCTGGCAGATTATGGAAGCTGTGCAGTGGGAGGTGATGCTGGTCACTCAGCAGGGACCACAGAAGATTCCACAGGACCTGGTGGCTGGACAGCGGTGGTTTTCATTTAGCTTGGCAGTGGCTGCGGCATTATTAGCAGAAGGAGTTGTTTTGAGGAGGGGGAGATGGAGAAAGATGACATTCTGTGAGCCTGAAACATGTTGTTCTTTGTTGAAAGTCCAGGTCCAGAACCCAGATCAGTCCTCAGAACTGAAAATACTGATAAGAGCATTGGGATTATCTTTAGGGCGAGTAAAATGGATGAGATTGCTTAGAGAAATAATATATATAGGGAGACCTATATCTAGGGGAAGGAAGCAGAAGAAAGGCAGTTATAAAGGGGCAGAGGAGAAAGAGAAGAGAAAGAACAAAAGGGAAAACTTAAATCTATCATTACCCATTGTGGGCTGAGGCCAGGCCAGATGCTTTACGTAATTTTCTTTGTGCTCACGTAAATCCTATGAGATGGGTATGATTCTCTGCATTTTAAGGAACAGCAAACTGAGGCCCAGAGAAGCCTAGTAACTTTCCCAAGTGGAAATATCATTATCACCTAAATCTAACTTCAAAGTCCTAGATTGTTCTGTTTTCCCTGTTTCAGAAGGAGTTCAAGGGTAGGAGTAGAGCAAGACTAGTAGCCTGTCACTTAAAAAAAGAAGGGAGGGGCAGTCAACAGCGTAGAGAGTTTCAGGAAGATGTTGAAGATAATCAACACCTCAATCTCAGACTTTAGTCAAAGGGGGAGGAAAAAACACTGGATTTGGTAATCAAGAGCTTTAGGTCCCTACTTACAGAATTCCCTAAGAAAATATGATGATTAAAAAAAAACTTATTCAGCAGGGGCACCTGAAAAACTCATTCAAAATATAAAATATGCTTAAAATCGGTTTAGTGCAGGCTGCATACTGCATTGAAATCATTCTAAAATCGTTGAAGAGTGTAGAAGGAATACCGACTCTGAGCAAGGCACTGTTGAGGTGGTTTCTAGAAAGTATAAGCTGTGGTCTCTGCAGTCGGGGAGCTTGCCACCTAGTTGGGGAGATGAGAAATAAACACACTGAAGTTTAAACAATACACAAATGTAAGTACCCAGTTCAAATTTCAAATGAAATATTTGTCACATGGCTGTGTTAACAAGTTGCTGAGTCAAATGTATCAATTGTGAATGCTGAAGATGTCCTGGGAGCAAGAAATGACTTTTGGAGTTGTAAGCTAGCAAGGTTTTCAGAGAGGATGTGAGATTTGAACTGACCTATAGCTGCAACAGAAACCAATTTTCTGAAAATCAGCTCTGCATTTCTTCAGTTTAATGTTGTGCAGGTATGTGAATTAAAGCCTAGGACGATAGAATGTTCAGAGAAAGAATGCTCAATGCTAGGACAGCTGATTTGTCACTCGTGGTACTTCCATCACTGTCTTAGTTCATTTGGGCTGCTGTAATAAAACACTATAAACTGAGTGATTATAAACAACATTCATTTTTCACAGTTCTGGAGTCTGGCAAGTTCAAGATCAGAGCACCACTAGATTAGGTGTCTGGTGCCTTCTTGCTGTGTCCTCACATGGTAGACGGAGTCAGGGATCTCTCTGGGGTCTCTCTTATAAGGACACTAATCCCATTCATGAGGGCTATCATGACCTTATCACCTCCCTAAGGCCCCATCTCCGAATACGCTCGCATTGGGGATTAGGTTTCAACATACGACTGGAGTAGGGAGTGGGGTGGGCACAAACATTCAGACCAGAGCAATCACGTTCTAGCTTTTGCATCAGTTCAACCTTCCACATCCTAATGTAACACAGAATTATGACACTCACTCGGGGCTTTCAAAACCTTGCTTCTTTCCTTAAAAAAAAAAAGTAATTTTGTGCTGTAATTAATAAGATCACGACATATCTTATTCAAATGCCCCTTTTGGAATCAGGCATATCTCATTCAAATGCCCCTTTTACTGCTTCCTAGCAAAATGATCCCACCTGTAAAATGGGTATACTACTACTACTTAGACAGTTAGTGTGCAGACTACAGTAATTATCTATGCCAAGTGCTTAACATATTATCTAGGCCACAGTAAATTTTTTTTAAAAGCATCACAACTTTTAAAGCAAATTCTGTGCATGACAGGACCCCTTTGTACATTTCAGCAATGTGGTGTTGTGAATTTAATCACAAAGGAAAGGACCTGAATTGTTTCTGCTCTTTGAGGGACACTTCTGGCTTAAAGAGTCAGTTCTCTCATAAAGGTCCTGCAGCTCACCCCTCCCTAATTTATGAGGGTCCTTTTAGTGAGTATGGTTTCCTCCTTTTCAATTGATTGCTACTGGAACAGAACACGGTAGGATCATAGACACAGCCACATGTGGTTGTGCAGGTTCTGCCCTGCACAGGGGGGCCCTGTAAAAGGGATGAATGGGACTGAAATCTAGCTTAATTGTGCATGTTTGCTCGGAGCTGCATCCATTGGACGGAGTACTTTTTCAAATCCTTGCAGAGACACTTGTGTGGGCCGTCAATGGCTCTGCTTCAATCTCTTCTTCAACATATCTGAGAAACGGGCACATAATCTCAAATTGAGAGCCTTCAGTGACAGGAAACTAATTACCTACCAAATATTCCATTCCATATTTGTAGAGGGTTAGAAATCTTGATTTTCATTTGATTTTTAGAATGGGGTTTTTAGGTAAATGCATGTATGAGGCAACAGTCTACAGTTAGGGGCCAAAGCCCACAGTTAGCTTGGCAACAGCCCATTTAATCAATTCTATTTAAATATATGTTGATTTTCATTTGATTTTTAGAATAGGGTTTTTAGGTAAATGCATGTATGGGGCAACAGTCCTCAGTTAAGAGACAAGAGTCTACGGATAGCATGGCAAAAGCCCATCTAATCAACTCTAATCACTGTTCAAAATATGGGATTGTATACTTTAATGAATTTAGAGCTAACAGGTGTTTGTCATACTGATTCTGTTAAGAGATTTTAAGAATTGCTGAAGAGAAAGACGTGAAAAAATGTTTGCTAGGGGCAAGCTGTCTGTTGGTGGAAACTTTAGAGACAATTATACTTAGATTTAATCATAAGAATGTAACTTTGCTTAAATCATTTGTGGAGAGGTTATATTTTAGATAATGATTACAGTTTGACCAACTTAGCTTTTCACAAGTTGTACTTTGCAATGTCATGTTGTTAATTTTACTGATCTTACTAGTTTCCGCTGTTTAAGCTATACTTAGCCATAGATAACTTTTGTCACACTGCCCATGTCTTTGTGTCCTTTTGAAATGATCAAATCAACTGATTTTTCTTGTGAAACTTCCCTGTCTTTACAGTAAAAAACTGAAGCTAACTTAGAATCCAGTTTCTCCTTCTAACCGAGGAGTTGCTGAGGTGCAGTCCCTTCGGGCTTCTCATAGCATTCATGGGGCTTGGAGTAATCTTTTTTTCCATCTTCGTTACACATATGTTTTTGCAGCTCAATTTACTTTGTAATAACCATCATCCTTTGCTCCCAGTCCCATGGTTTGCAGCCACAGAGCATGGATCTAATTACCTGGCAGCCCTTGAAATATCTGGTGATAATTACCACACTCCCCACAGTCTTCCATCTAAGATCATTCTTTTCCAACTTATCTGCAATCCTTTCCACTACTCCTCTTGTGGCACACATTCCTTATTTGTGCCATGCCAGTCCTAGATATAGCCCTTCTTGCTAACAGTCCTCTCGAGTACAAAAGCCTGTCCAGAACACAGTTCTCCTGATGGGGTCTGACCAGGATGCAGGTGGGATGACCATCTCCTTCATTCTAGATCCTGTTCTGGCCAACAAATGTCAGGATTGGTGCTCCCAATAGGTCTTATTTTTTACAGGTTTTTGGAAACTTAATATCCAAAGTTGAGTTAACCAACTTTCTTGACTCTAAAAACTCTAAACTACAGATATCAAAGGCCAACAAATCCAATGCTAAGATTTTCAGTTTGGGCCAGAACTGAGATAAGGAGAGTCACCACAGTTTGGAAACACATCTATAACTTGATTACTCCCAGGCCTCCACAGCTTGTGGGAGCCAATGAGTTCATGTCACCTCAGTGGTTCTTAGCTGCCATGTGCATAATTGTTAGACCACAGACACCTTCTAGACCTCCTCCCACCCCCAGTCTCTGGGGAGACTTTCTTTCATTCAAAGGCCCTTGTCAAAGCCCACTGGTTACAAGCCACTTGAGGGAGGCTGGTCCTTGGTTCCCAGGGTGCCAAAGCTTCATGGAATACGGGAAGAACACTCTCATCAAACTCTGTGCAGCATTGTGGCCCCTGGGTCCTAACACTATATTGTGTGTGCCCAACTGTACCAAGTTTCCTCATTAAATACATCCTTCAGTCTTTGCCATACTCTTCCCTGTGTCGGTAGGACATCCATATACAGATAGATGTTCACCCACCTGCCAATTCCTTTCAACACACAGATATGCACCCACATGCCAACTCCTTTCAACAAAAAGAGAAAGACCCTTCCCAATCACATCATGCAAGTGAGCATCTGGTGTGAGTGTTGGTGGGGTGTGCGTGTGTGCCACCATGGCATTTGCTATACACCAGTGCACAACAGAGAGAGGGAAAAATGGCTTAGAATTCTTGACAGCATTCATTTGTTGTTGAAAACCAAGTCAGTTGGAAAACCAGTCAAATATTTCCAAAGTTTTTTTTTAAACAAACCAATTCATTTCTCCATGTTTAATAGCTTCTTACATTCAAGTCATAACACTATTTTGATCCCTGCATGGGAATATTTTTTGAAAAAAAATTCTGACTTACAGAAAAAAAAAAAA
>NW_007749443.1:10709-11186 GCF_000696425.1 Galeopterus variegatus | reverse complement strand
AAGGATGATGACTAGTTGTTGAGGTTTGCAATTTTGATGTGATCTTTGAAATTTACCTAGGTAAATATAAATTTGAGAAATTTAAATCATAAGTATTAGTGGTAGAACCATAAGTTTATGACAAATTGAATTCAGAGAACAACCAGTTCCCCACCCCAATTTCTCTGCAGCAGACTATATGTAGTAATTATGAAAGGTGTTTTGTCAGGGTAGTCAATATTGTTTGAAGTCANTGAAGAATGTTTAGTAAGCTGCTGTTATCACATCATCCAGGGTTAAGTGAAGAATTAATCTGATCAGGGCCTGCAATCTATATTACTAGCCAGGCAAAGGGCTAGCTAACGCCCTTTAAGAGATTTCTATATTGATGATTACCTTCTACTTTCAACTCTCCTAACCTCTGCCAGCATGAGTCTCCTAATTTTATAAATGGATACATTTTAGACAGATTTCAATGTTGCTGGGTTTTTTTGTTTG
>NW_007749443.1:7654-8891 GCF_000696425.1 Galeopterus variegatus | reverse complement strand
TATTTATTAACTGTTTATTATTACTATTATTATTATATATTGTCAAAACAAAAATTTTGAGATTAACAAAGATTGTTTTACATTTCTGTTTTAATTTGTTGGATTTTTTGCACTAATTTATAGTGTTAATTCTTCATGCAATATTAGAAAAATAGGATTAAAATACTGAGAATATTATTTCTCCTAAAATCATATAAGTAGTATCAAATGGAATTTCCTAAATGTCTTTTGATAAATGTTGAAGTAGCAATGTTTAAGTGCAACTCAATAGACACAATTTATGAGAAGATTTAAATTAATATATAATAATATATACAGTTGAAGATCATAGCTCCCTTACTTCTGGATAGGTTATATAACTTTTTCTAACCTATCTTAATGATCATTTTTCTAAGGAGGTTTTAGACAACAATTGGTCAGCAGACAGTTTGAGACTGAATCTCTAATAAGAGTTTCAAGCTCTGGAATTCTTTGTTACTAAGTGATTATAGTACTTTGGAAAAATCATAATGTAAAGTTATATGTATGTGAGTGCATATGAATGTGGTTCATTAAATAAGTGTGGTATCTAACAGGGAATCCTGACTAGGTTATGAACTTCCTTATCTCCATATAAATATAAACTCCAGAAATAACTTCTTACTTCCATATAAATATGATCTCCAGAAACAACTCTTTATCTCCACCTAAATCCAAATGAAGACGGGGCTGTGTTCAAGAAAAGACATGATTCACATCAACAAAAATCAAAACACTAATGATATTTCCCTAAATCTACTTGATGGCCTAGAGCCTAGGTAATTTTAATTTAAACTTTTTTTGATAGTAGTTGTTATTAGCTCTCTGCCTTTACCACAGAAGTCTCTCAATAATGCAGTCTTTAAACGTGAAGTGTTGAGAAAAAATTCTTAGTTAATTCTAGTGATCCTAAAATGTATTTGTTGAAAATAAGTGCCATAACAACTAAACACACAAAATAAACTGTATTCTATTGGGTGATTAAATTTGAACCACATTTTAGAGTATATTTTTAAGGATAATTATCTTTTATTTTATTATAGAAAACTGTGCTATAATTCTTTCTCCAATATTGTAGTTAGCCACGCATTTTATTTTGCAATGACTTGCAATTCATAAATGTAAGACCTTACATACTTATGGAATCAAGGTGACTTAAAATAATGTGGACAGAAATGAAATAGATTGGTGGGAGGCTGGCCTATCTTTCTTTTCCCAC
>NW_007749443.1:5609-6074 GCF_000696425.1 Galeopterus variegatus | reverse complement strand
ATATGCCTTATAGAAGAAAGATTGTCAAAGCCTGTCCTTTCTGATTCTAATGGAAAGTGGGTCATTATGCAGATCAGATGCCATAGTATCTTAATTCTCTAAACTGTGCTCTGTGTATGTCTAATAAGGTTGACGCATGAGTTTGGAGGAATAGGTGATGTGTTAGAAATATTCACTTGACTAGTGAATGAGAAAATACTGGGGCCAGTGTGCTTCTTGCCTAACCTAGAGACATTTGCAAGCCTTTAGTAGAAGCCCCCCATCTCACTAAGTTTCCATTCTAGAGTGTGAGAGCAAAACTCCACCTACAAGGGATTGTCTACTTTCTTAGCAAATGGTTGAGATAAGGCCAATGGTTGTTTGTGGATTGCACTTGATGCAGGAGTTCTCATTTTTCTCACTCCCTAGGACTAAGGAAAGTTCTGAGAGGAGAGGTGCAAAGATAGAGATCAAGGATTTGGAAGA
>NW_007749443.1:2836-3783 GCF_000696425.1 Galeopterus variegatus | reverse complement strand
TCATTCTGAAACAAAGGCCTCGTATATGTACTTCCATGGCAGTCTATACTTTGATATCATAAAACTTCTAATTGATTTGTCTATTTACTTTTTTACTTTCTACCAAGCTAACTGTGGTAATATATATCATACAGGTATTTTCTATCAAAATATGAATACCAGGAAACTACCAGCTACTAGGAAGCGGGTGCTTGCATTTTCATAGTCCTTATTTTGATACTAGTTGACAGAGAAGAGGCATTTCATCTACTCCAAAAGATAAAGCAAGAGAAGGATGAGGATTGATAGAAAATATGGGCTATCCAAGAAAGTGTGCTCACCAAATACTGTACGCCATAGAGCATGGCTAAAGGTGAAAGGGGAAACAAGGAAGTGTCTGGATAGGGTTAAGTGGAACCTGAGCAGAAATCAAAATAGTGAGGAAATTTATATGGTGCAAACAAGCTCTAGGTTGTGTATTAGGTACCAAGAGTTCCAGCCTCGGTTTTGATAAATAAGCGTCTTAGGCCATTAGTTTTCCACGTATGGTCTGCAGACCCCAAGGGGTCTCTAAGACTTTTTCAGGTGTCAGCCAGGCTTGTTGTAAAAAAATACTAAAAAGTTATTTGCTTGTTTTCATTATATTGACATTTTCATTTACATTGCAAAAACAATGGTTGGAAATATGTTTCTTTACCAGGAATCAGAATGGGACACCAAATTATTCTCATAATTATGTTGAGTTCTTCACCATCATACATTTGAGGTGTAAAATAAACAAGCAAACAAACAATACAAACAAAAACAAAACTCTCACATAAGTCTGTTCCTGATAAAACAGCAGTAAAGAATCTTAATTTTATTAAAATGTGTGCTATCATTTTAATATTCTATTTGCTACAATTGTAAGTATGCATAGTGCAATTCTGCTCCATACATGTCTGTACCAAAGTTTTCTCAAAAAAAAA
>NW_007749443.1:0-1092 GCF_000696425.1 Galeopterus variegatus | reverse complement strand
CTTTTCACGTAGCAGAGTAAAAAGTATATATTTTTAAAATTTCAGATACCACATTACAATTTAACTTTTTAAAAAAATCTACCACATGTTGAGTTTTGCCACAGTGTCAAAGAAGAATGTCCATGATCAGCTGAAAAGAACAGTGGGATACATAAAGCTGCATCACTCCCATCTGTCACGTGAACACCTGCAGTGAAGAGTGTAGGCAGCTGAGGGCCTTCAGATGCTTTCCCACAGAGTCCCACTGCAGCAGGCAGGCTCAGCCTTGCTCCCTGCCAGCTGCTACTAGACAATTACTGACCAGTGTGGGTACTGGAGCTGGACCACTTCTGTTTGAGTTGGGCCTCCTCTGTCAACCTTTTCTCTGGTGCTCCTCATTGGTTTAGCCAAAGATGCACTGATTCTCAAACTCTTCCTTCCAGATCTTTCTTCCTTAACATTTCTTTGGTGCTGGACCAGGATCATTCCGNATGCACTGATTCTCAAACTCTTCCTTCCAGATCTTTCTTCCTTAACATTTCTTTGGTGCTGGACCAGGATCATTCCGAAAGCTCTCCCTGAATCATCTTGCTCCCTTTCTGGTATGTCTTCCAGACGGGTCTCCTTCAGTGCCTATTTCTAACTTTGCATCTGCTGCCTGGGGGAACTTTACTTGTATCATTTTTATTTATTCATTTTTTTGAGGTATAATTTATTTTAATTTATTTTTTAAAGCACAATTTTTAAATGCATTCTCATTTCCAACTAAATGTGTATGTAAGGTGAATTTTATGTATTCCAATCAACTGTATATCACAATAGAGTGAACAGAAGCAAATATAAAAACCCAGCTCTCTTCNCCAATCAACTGTATATCACAATAGAGTGAACAGAAGCAAATATAAAAACCCAGCTCTCTTCCATTAAACCAGACATTCAAAGATTAACAAAACATAAAATAATGCTACACTTCTTACTGTTTTTTAGAACTATTAATAATTTTTATAAACATGTTATTTATGTTAACATATATTGGGTCTATAGCCATTTTAAAATTAGTTAATGTCTATTTAAAATATTTGAATGCATTGTGAATTAGTTCACTGTATGCCA
>NW_007749442.1:7850-10953 GCF_000696425.1 Galeopterus variegatus | reverse complement strand
TTTTATATAATTCATACCACCCAGATGCCTGCTATACAGCCAGAACTTTAAAAAAAAAGAGCCATCATTCTATTTGAGTACTAGACTATCTGTGGGTTCGTATGTCAGAGTTTGGCTCCGTAAAACATGGATTTCAATAGGAAGGTGTAAAGGGTTATAAAGGAAGCTCAGTCTGCTTCCTGAGTCCTGCCTCCCGATGGGGTCATGTTTCAACGATGAGGGCAGACGTCATTGTGCAGATGATCTAGTGCCTGTCATGAGTCAGAGGGGCCGTGGCCTCTGAGCATGTGCCGAAGCAGCATTTATAGAGGCAGCACAGAAACAGCATGCTGCCATGGCCGTAGCTCTTGACATCTCCTGTGTGAGGAACTGACCACAGTCCCCAGAGAGTGTCCTGACTTTGATGACCACAGATTCTGGATCACAAAAAAAGCCACACAATGCAGTGTTATTCATGGTGTAGACCGTGGCACACTTGGATCTGCCGCCCCTCTAACCTGGCTCAGAGATAGAGGGACTGAGATTTCAACCTCAGATTTCCTTCTGCTTTCTCTTTATTTCATCTCAAATATCCCCATCGCCTTCATGCAATCCTAAACTACCTTCCAAAATTACTCAGAAGTTTTGAGAAAGAGAGGGTTGATACCTCTTTTTTGAATGAATGGTTTTAATTCACAGTTGCTGAAGAAGCAAGCGTGGCCCTGTGTTAACTTGACCAATAAACAGGTGAGAACTAAATTAAGATGCAGCCATGTGACCAACTTCAGAAAATAACACAGCCCCCCACCCATGTCTGCACCTCCCTCGCTCTGTGCTTTTACAGATTGTCCTCCAATTGGTGACTTCGTTGCCCTCAATGTCACCAGCAGCAGTTTCCAAGTGTCCTGGAGCTTACACTCCATCCAGAACCGCACTTTCCACATCCAGGTGTACAGGGGCGAGGAGCTGCTCAGGAGTGCCAGGACCCAGAGCCTGGCCCTGGAGGTGGCTGGGCTGGAGGCTGGGGTCATGTACGGAGTGAAGACCAGCTACCAGGGGTGCGGGGTCAACGTCTCCGCTGCACTGACTGTCAAAACGGGTAAGGTCACCGGTCGGAAACCCACATTGCCTTGTGAGTGTGTCTTCCTGTCACCGTTCTATGGGCCCCAGTGTTTCACATCATCCTTCCTATAATCAGAGCCCCAAAGCCATTGATCCAGCCCTGGCTTCCTCTGTCCCTCTGGGCAATTGTGGCACCAGCTGCACGCGCCTTCTCTGCTCCTTGCTTCCCTGTATCTTGCCCTGCTCGGGGTAAGCCATTGATCCAGCCCTGGCTTCCTCTGTCCCTCTGGGCAATTGTGGCACCAGCTGCACGTGCCTTCTCTGCTCCTTGCTTCCCTGTATCTTGCCCTGCTCGGGGTTTGCTCTCTGGGGGACCCATCTTTCTGTGGGTTGAAGCACTTACAGACCCATCACATGGAGTGAAGAGAAGGCGTGGTGGGGCAGATGACGGCAGCAACGTTTAAAGACCTTTGCCACACTCAGCCCCACAGGGCTGTCTGTGTAGCTTCCACAGCAGAGCTCAGCCCCACACTAACATCTTCACAAAGTAGAAACATGCCTCATGTCCCACGGGACACACGTGAAAGGCTAACGGATGCCCGCCGTACCTGTGCCAGGAGGAGACTTTCTTCCCTAAACAAACACAGCACACGCGTGAATTCGAAACTCCAGTGCCAGTTGGGAAGACAGCTGGAGGGACCCATCTGGCAGAGTCGTGACCCGCCCTCCCCTCACCTGGTCCCAGATGGTCCCAAGTGGTCTCAGGTGGCGTGCACTCAGCCAGGCTAGGAGCAGGTGGTGGAAGTTCTCCCCCAGCCTGGCCTCTGTGGCTGTGGGGTGTGAATGTGGGGGTAGGGGGCCAGGGGGCTCCAGGACATTCTGGTCTGGGGTCCCCGATGTGCAGGTCCTGATCAAGAGCAGGTAGGAACCTCAGGCCGGGGGTCAGGCTTGGGGCCTCGGCAGAGCCCAGAAACCGCTGCCTAAAGACCCTACGGGCTTGTCTCACACAGAGATCAGCACCAATGGCAGTGCTGTGGGTGGTGAATGAATGAGGGAGCAGGCAGCCCTCCGATGACTTGGCCCCACACCCTCTATGAACTGAGCTGGGGCAGACCCCATGCTACGTCGTCAGTACATCCAGAACAGGCACCCAGAGGGCCCTGGGACCCTAGTTGCACAAAACGCAAGCCTTTGACTTTGTCTGAGGCTTCCAATTTCTGAGCAGATGCCACCTCACCTTCTCATTTCATTTTCCAAGTACTCCAAGGATGGAGCGGAGGAGAATTCTTTTCCCTTTGAGGAAACTGAGGCCAGAGTGGTGGTTACTTCCCCCCATCCCCAATGAGAAATGCATTCCTACTGGGACATGTGATAGGAATTTGCAGCTCTGCTCCCAAACCACTAACCCTGCACCCTCAGAAAAATACCTTCATTCCCACACCTGGGATAGATAATTCAGAAGTTTCTAGAATACTCTGGCATTACCAGCCTATTGCACTCCCCAGCCTCGATTTTCTTTCCTTCTCCCTATTATAAAATTGCCTATTGCTCATAGAAGCTCAATTTGCTTTGAAGGCTTTACCTAATTCAACTTTGTTGTGAGCCTAAGATGCTGGGAAGCGGTAGGTGTTATGGAAGCAGCTTGTGTCCAGAGCTCCCCAGGGAATTAGATCCCCAGGGCACTGGTGGATCTAACCGTCCGCAAGGCTTGTGGTATGGGCAGGAACAAAGCTGATGTTGGAGTCTGAGAATCACGGGCCACACAGGCAGCTGGTCCCTTTCACTCAGATGGGAGAATCAGAGGGGCCACACCTGGAAATATACAATACACAATGTTGGTGGCATTTCTGTGACCTTAAGTGCTGGCGTGCACAGGTGATAAAGTTTATGATGACTCCTCGGTCCCAGTGCTTGCGCTGGGTGGAGAGCCAGGGGGGCCCGGGGGTGGGGCACAGCTGGGAGAGGCTGTTAGATCACTGGAGAAATGCACAGAGCTGCAGCAGCGCCTGCTTCCGACGCCCGTGACTGCTGGGCTGTGCATGTTGGTTTTATTCTCGATAAC
>NW_007749442.1:6695-7498 GCF_000696425.1 Galeopterus variegatus | reverse complement strand
GGACAGAATGCGTTCTTGAGAGGTGGGACCTTCAGGGCCAAAATCCATAAAGTTCTGGGCAAATCGAGACCAGGTGGTCACCCTAATGTTGGGGTGCTGACTGGGGGCCCAGAATGAGGACCCAGCTGGGCCTGTGGTTGTGAATAGTGCAGAGGAAAGTAGCCCCTGCCCCACAGGGGAGAGTTGTTGGAGGGGCCTGAGTACCCAACGCGTACTGGCTGAGTCCCAGCTCCTGCTGGTGTGGACTGTGTGATGCTGTGCCTCCTTCCTCGGTGTCCCTTCCTTGACATAAAATTGTGTATTTATGTCCATAGTTTCACTCCAGCATAGAGGTAAAAACATTCCTTACTTTGATTTCCCCCAGTTGGGGAACCTCCATCTAAGATTCATGCCTCAATCCATTTTTTAAAAAATTTCCCCTGCAAAGAATAGGCTTTATGGAAAACATTAACAGGAAAGCATGTGACTTTTGACCACAGGGTTTCAGCTAATTTGTGTCATTGCCTGTCTCAGATGCCCGGGTATTTGAAGTCATAATAAGGATCCTAAACCGCAGCCTGACAGAGAAGTTACTCAACCGCAGAAGCGTGGAGTACCAGGACTTCTCTAGACAGCTGCTTCATGAGGTAAAGCCAAAACGCAGGCACAGTGACCTTTCCTGGGTGTTCTGAGCAAGGACACCAGACACAAAAAATACCTGCCAGCTCCTCTTCTGTGACCGTGGCAAAGTTACATGTTATTACAGCTTCTGAGGAGGCCAAACCCAAATTGCATAGTAATTATTCAAAATCTGCCCCCCCCCC
>NW_007749442.1:0-6175 GCF_000696425.1 Galeopterus variegatus | reverse complement strand
AAAACGCAGGCACAGTGACCTTTCCTGGGTGTTCTGAGCAAGGACACCAGACACAAAAAATACCTGCCAGCTCCTCTTCTGTGACAGTGGCAAAGTTACATGTTATTACAGCTTCTGAGGAGGCCAAACCCAAATTGCATAGTAATTATTCAAAATCTGCCCCCCCCACACACACCTTGGGTTCTTAACCTAAATATTGGGCCAATCCATCTTGGAAATATATGCCTTTATTCAAATGGCCTATGCCACTTGATTGTACAGCTGGGTTTTCTGTTGAAACTTCTGTCTGAGGCATCATGGGGTTCTGTCTTCCTGCTCTGGTTTAGCTTCATTTACCAAAGATTAGGACATCCCTCTGTTCCTGTGGCTGAAGGGGGACATTGGCACACAGCCTGAGAGAGCCAAGCCAGTGGAAAATATCATCTATCCACAGTTGGTGAAATGGAGAAAAAAGCAGCTTCCTAAAGTGCCAGAATTCTGAAGGGCCTGAGATTTTGCCCTCCTTGCAAAGTAGTGAGTTAGCCTGCCACAGTTTCATGGTGCTGGCAAGGGACACAAGACTCCTGGGTCAGAGACAAAGGACTCGATCGCTCGCAGCATAGCAGGTGGCATGACCTTCATGTTGGTGCCCCTAAATTTCATACAGGTGATGAGGAGGTGGCTGATGATTTCAGCACGGGTCCTTGTCACAGCTAGGGAACCCAAATCTTTTATAATGGATTGCAAGCAACCTTGCTCCAGAAGGAGACATTATCTTTGTTATATTGGACAAAAAACAAACCTGCCATTTTCTGTGGAGGAACCACTGTCCCTGTCTCCCAAGGCTGTTCATTATACAACATTCTTGGACAGCTAGTCTGAGACACAAGGGCACTTAGCGTCTCTACTTGAGAGGTGTGTAGAAGTGCGAGGCCCGCGAAGGGTGTCTCCCATGTTCCCCTGCAGGGGGAGTCAGTTTTTCAGTGTCCTTAGAGAATCCCCTTTCCCATGTTCACTCACTTGCGTGTGCAGGAACAGAATGGCAGGAGTACAGGGGGCAAGGCTGGTGTCTTGCCTGGCACAGGCAACCCTGAGCACCTGGCTAAGCCTGTGTGGCTTCTGGGGATACAACCCAGTAAGGGGAGAGCAGCTGCAAATAGCTGTGGGGGTTGTTCCTTGGTGGTCCCCTCTGTCAGTGGATCCAGCATTTTCCGTCTCTCTTACACACACATACAAATTCCCTCCACACTAGTTTTCAGAGAGGACTGTTCATCTGATGCTGCAGGACTGGGAGTGTGGTTGTCGTGGTCACTGTGGGTTATCACACTGACTAGGCAGACCCGGTGATCTCAGGGAAAGCCCGATGGGGTGTCGGGAGCCAGGGGGCACCTCTGCTGCCCTGCAGGGCTGGTTGCTGGGTGCCGCCTCTGGATCCTAAGGGGGAGAAGTGGTTTCTGTGCTCACTGGGCCCTGCTTCATGGTTTTGAGATGCTGTGGAAATACCTGCCTGTCTGAGTGGCTGTCTCCTCTCCTCGGCCAGGTCGAGAACTCCTTTCCCCCAGCCGTGTTGAACTTGTCCCGAGGTGGGAAGCTGAGGCTGCAGATTGTGTCTCTCCAGGCGGGAAGTGTGGTTGTGAGGCTCAGGCTTACGGTGCAGGACCCTGAGATTCCCGTGGGGGTCTCCACGCTGTCCCCCATGCTCAGGCTTCTGTGGGCCAGCACGGTGTTCCAGATTGACCAGCAGAGGACGCTGGTGCGAGGTACGAGCTTTATTTTGAGTCAGTCTTTCTTTTATTCCAAAAGGTAGGTAAAGGAAATACAAATCCTCAATCTGCGTTCCTCCACTGGAAACCCCAAGCCCACCTGCGACACGCCCGTCCTTGTTCCCAATGAGAGAAGGGACCCACAGAGCCGGGGCTGGGCCTGTCCCCTCTGGACGATGCCTCTCGGCTGTCACAGGCCAGAACACTGAGTGCAACAGGGCTGGAGGGTTTGTGCAGAGAAGTGGATGGGGGCGCACTGTGTCTGGTGGTCAGGGCCCCCAGCACTGCTGGATAGCTGTGCACCTGCTCGCTGTGGGTCTATTTCATCAGCCCATATGGTGTTTCATTTTACTTGGTGTTGCCTTGAAACCAGAGGTCATAGAATCAGGAGAGACAGAGACATAGAGTGACAGAAACACAGAGACATAGAGAGAAACACACAGAGACAGAGACATAGAGAGAAACACACAGAGACAGAGACATAGAGACATAGACAGAAAGACAGAGACACAGAGAGACAGAGACATAGAGACATAGACAGAAAGACAGAGACACACAGAGACAGAGAGTGAGAGACAGAGACACACAGAGACAGAAAGTGAGAGACAGAGACACACAGAGACAGAGAGCGAGAGACAGAGACACACAGAGACAGAGACACACAGAGACAGAGATATAGAGAGACCAAGAGACACACAGAGATAGAGACATAGAGAGAAAGAAACAGAGAGACACAGAGAGTGCTCGGATGGTAAGAATGGCTCTGCTGTTCCAGTGCAGGGACCAAGTCCCTCCTGAGGTGAGGGCACACAGTCTCCACAGCAGTGGCCTCAGCTTTGGGTTCTCCCTGTAGAACACAAGTCCCTCTGGCCATCACCCACTGGCACTGGGTCTGAGAGTGAGCTTCGTCACCTCTTTTGAGCTCAGACATTGTCTGGCTCACTGTCCCAAACTTCCTCACCTGGGAGGGCAGGGAAGGCTGGGGGTGGGGGGTGATGTCTGCTCAGTGGGGGGTCACCCTAAGGGCCAACAGAGCTGGGGGCCCCGCAGGTGGGGATCTCGGTGTGTGCCCCCAGTACCTACCTGAGACCAAACCAGGTGGAGCCAGCCCAACCCTTCCTGGACTCTTCCTGGCCTTCTCTCCCCTTCCCCCTACAGACCAGGGCTTAGACTGTTCCAGAACTTTGTCAAAGGAGGACCTTGAGCAGGAAGCAGGTAGTGGTTGAATGGTTGCCCTCCAAAAAGATTTGTCCACCTGGAACCTCATAATGTGGACTTATTTAGAATAAGTGTCTTTGTGGATGTAATTGAGGTAAGGGTCTCAAGATGAGATCATCCTGGATCAGGGTGGTCCCTAAATCCAATCACAAATGTCATTATAAGAGACATAAAAGGAGAAGAAACAGAAACACAGAGGAAAAGCCACCTGAAGACAGAGCCTGGAGTGATGCAGCCATGGGCTGAGGAGCACCTGGAGCTTCCAGAAGCCAAAGGAGGCAAGAAAGTTTTCTCCTAGAGCCTACATGGACCTGCTGACACCTCAATTGCAGACTTCTGGCTCCCAGGACCATGAAGGGACACTCTTCTATTGTTTCAATCCCCTCAGTGTGTGGTACCTGGTTACAGCAGCCGCAGGAAACTCATACAGAAGAGGAGGAGCCGTGGACTTTTATCATTCTGGGGTCCTCGATGAAGCATTCCCACCAGTCCCATTCTGCACCAAGTTCCAGAGCCCCTCAGAAGTTGTCAAGCACCTCGAGCAGGCTCCTGCCTGGCTGAGTTCCCGACAAGCGGCGGGCCATTCACTGGGCGCTGCTGAGCACAGGTGCTGCCACAAGGAGATGGCCCGTGCCAGGGAGCTGACTCTTCGGCCCAGCCACGAAGCAGCCTCGGGCTGTTTTTGGCAGGGGAGGTGGCCTTGTCCTGGACAGAGTCTTCTGATCTAGTTACTGCCAACTTCTCCAGACACAAGAGTCGGTGGGACACCCACTGGACACAGGCCCCCAGCAGGGAGGCAGCGTGAGGCCTGAGCCCAGCTTGGGAGGGGACATTCTCCCCACCTTCAGGGTGAGGACCTGCAGGAGCTCATTCAAGGTCATTCTGCACAAAACCAACAAGCTGTACACAGAAAGAGCTCCTTGGAAGAAGAAAACTTCCTAGCTCAGTGGCTCACAGAGGTACGATTGTTGGCATAATCGAGCATTCCTGGGTCTTTTTGAAGTCACTGCCCAGGGGTCAACATGTCTCAACCTTGACCGCCATGGCTGACGGGGGCTGCATGGGAGCCACCTCGTCACAACTTCACCTTTGCCCTTTGGCTCATCCATCCTGGGGACTGTGGCTTCCTGGGCCGGTCACCGGGCAGCCATGTGTCCACTGTCTTCCTCGAGGAGGGCATGCCTGTGCCTGCAGAAATCCAGAGGGTAAGCAGCACCTTGATCTTATGGGCCACACCCTCATGGTGGTGGCTCCTCCAGCTCACACTGTCCCCATAGGAGGAGGCAGGATGAGGTGGTGAGTGCGCAGGCTCCGCAGTGAGACGGAGCGGGTTGGAATCCCAGCTCTGACTCTTCCTCGCTGCGGGACTCTACATAAATGACTTCACCTCACCATCCTCCATGTGCTCATCTGTGAAATGGGGAGATGACAGCAACATCCCACCCCTTGGGGCGGTTGAGTGCATCAGGGGACATGTGTGTGCGGGGTTTAGCACTACACCTGACGCATCTGCTATGACCTCCAACAGTAGGGTTAACTCTCCTCTAGGATTAACTTCCTTATCTAGGATGAGTACGCATCCAGTGTGCTCCCTTGGTGCCCCCTGAGCCCCCACTGGTCCTTCTTCCTCATGGGGGCTCCTCTCCCTCCTCCTCACATACCTCCCCTTTAATCTCCTGCTCCCAACAGTTTGGCCCCTGCCCCTCTCCATCCTTAAAATCTGCTCTCAGGAGAGATCCTCGTAGTCATTTGCTCTGAAGTGAAGATGATCACTTGGGCTTCTATGATGCATCGACGTGGACCCCTGTGTTTTAATGTTCTATACAGACGCTGCCCACGGGAGCGAGACTCTGCCAACGCATGGTGTCACTCCGTGTGGAGGGCCTCTTGGGTTTCTGGTGCCCTGGAATCACACTGCTGGGCAGCCACCTTCCCCCTGGGGGTTAGGGAAAGTCAAACTGACCTGCCCGAAGCTTCTAATCAGCCTCCTGCTCCCAACAGCATCACGGCGACGTGGTCCCCTTCCATCTCCTCTGCAGCCATGGAGGAGGGACATGAGCAGAGGGCACCTGGCCTGGGACTGCCTCTGTCCACGCCTCTCCTGCCAGCCAGGCTAACACCTGTCCTTGGACTCAATGGTGCTGACTTTTGTGCGGCTTCTGTGTGCAGTTGTGTGAGAACCAGGTCCTCCACGCCCACCTTTCTCCTGAGTGTGAATCTGACAAAAACCCCAGGACAGTCCCTGAGCTCTAGACCAGGCTTCACCTCTGAAGGGCACCCCCGGCCCTGAAAGACAGCTGTGGCCTGCTGAGCAGCTTGCCCTTTGCTGGGACAGGGTGGCCCAGGAGGCCTGGGGCCTGCACCTTTTCTTGGACTCTTCCCAAGTTGTTCTTGGTGGGGCCAGCTCAGGTGGGGCACCTGTGCCAGGGCATCATGGCTCTGCGGTAGCTGTCCCCACTCCTCCAATAGGTGGGTCCCACCCTTGCCCCACAGCAGGGCCAGCAGGAGCAGAGTGCCACCCTTGTGTTGGGCTCCTGCCCCACCCTCAGCCTCGTGTGGCTGGCCCAGGAGGGTGCAAAGGCCACCTGCGGCTCTTACTGCTTGCCTACCTGCCTCTTCCTCTGAACTGGAGAACCGCTGGTCTCCAGGTTTAGTACAAGACTAAATGAAACTGTCCGGTCTTCCCTGAGCTTGCCCGTGTGCTGTCTGCCAGGTGGGCGCAGGCTGCATCGATCGCCATGCACTAAAAATAGACACCAGGTGTGTGGTGTTTTGAGCCAACGTCTTGACTGGAGTCCCCGCTCTCCTCCATGGCCATTGCCTGGCCAACCTGGAATCTGACTGACCTTGAGCACCCCAGGACAGCTGCCTGCAGGCTGGAGGGTGGGTAGCACCCCAGGAAGATGTGCAGATGGTGCCAGCAGTGCCCTGATGACAAAACAGCCCCAGGGCCACGCAGAAGCGGGGGTGTAACTTGCAGCAGCAGACAGCCTGTGGTCTCCNCACGATTTTTAATTCTTTATTATTACTACGGTTTTGAAAGAGTTTTTGTTTGTTTGTTTTTATTTTTTAAAAGTTCCTCATTGCTTGTTTTTCTATGTAGAACTGAAATTCTGATGTAAAAATTCTGGCACCTACCTTGAAGGCTACCTACTTTTATATAATTCATACCACCCAGATGCCTGCTATACAGCCAGAACTTTAAAAAAAAAGAG
>NW_007749441.1:4231-11644 GCF_000696425.1 Galeopterus variegatus | reverse complement strand
TTGTTGTGAGGCACCCTCTCATAAGAAATGCACTTACACGCCACTCGTGCAGAAAAGGGCATTTTATTCACTGCCCAGCGTCCATCTCCCAAGGTGCAACCAAGGAAGAGCGGCATCGGGCTTTGGTCTGTTGGGTTTTTAAAGACAAAAACTACATCCTGTTGGCACACAGGTTTGTCCAGGAGCACAAAGCAAGCTAGGGAGCTAGGTCACCCCCCTAGAGGCTGAGAACGAGCCATTCGAGCAATCAAGCATACAACTTTTCATTGTGTATAGCTCCTGTTCTCATGTAATAATTCACTATGTATGGTTCCTGTTTCAATGCAATTGTTTTTGTTTCTATGAGAGGGTCAACGGTTTCTCATGCAGAAGTGGGGGGGTCGTCTGCAGGTCAGACAGGGGGCAAAATGGAGTTACTTAGGTTAAGCAAGCAATTCTACAGAAGCAGATAGCATACGTTATGAGTAGGGAGCTCTAATTCAGTACGAGTTTCCCATTCCACAGACTTAGTGGGTTAGAACAACACAAATTCATTTCCTTACTGCTCTGGAGGTCAGAAGTCCAAGATCAGTCACTGGGTGAAAAATCGAGGTGTCAGCAGGACTCGTTCCTTTAGAAAGTCTGAGGAGAGAATCCACACCCTTGCCATCTCAGTTGCTAGTGGTTATCCTGCAGCTTCAAAATGCACATCACTTTAATCTCTGCTTCCATCATCACATTATCATTTCCTCTGACTCCGCCTGCATCCCTCTTATTAGGACTGTCGTGATTGCATTTGGCTCATTTGGATAATCTTACCATTGTATGATCGTAATTAAATCACAACTGTATAGTCACTTTTGCCAGACAAAGTAACATTCAAGGTTTCAAACGTTAGGACATGGATGTATTGGGGGGAGTCATTATTCAGCTCACCACAAATATGTTCAGCAAAATTATTCTACATTGCCACCCAGTACTGAGGAGTGGAATAAACTCATGTCATGCTCTAAATGTCCAGAAGTCAGTTGGTTCTCTCCTTACCTTTCCTCAAGGTATATCATTCNCCTTTCTGTTTCCTCTTGTTATTATCAATCTGCCTCCCTCCAAAGATAGAAGAGTGTACAGTACAATCTCATGTGTAGATCATCTGACCACATACTCTTTGCAGAGGGTAAAATGCTGCTGCTCATCCTTTCTGTTTCCTCTTGTTATTATCAATCTGCCTCCCTCCAAAGATAGAAGAGTGTACAGGACAATCTCATGTGTAGATCATCTGACCACATACTCTTTGCAGAGGGTAAAATGCTGCTGCTCGTGAGAGGCTGCATTGCACCGTGGTTAGGAGTGAGAGCTCCGCAGTGTTGTACAGTCCGGTTTGAATTCTCTCTCAGATTCTTGTTGGCAGCACAACTTTAGGCATGGAATAGTGTTATTTTTCTGGATCTCATTTTCTCTTATGTAACATGGGAATAATAACCATAGTTACTTCATAAGGTTGTTGCAGGGACTAAAGGAGACAAACCATAAAATCTGGCATATGGTAGGCAGTTAATAAATAGTAGCTCTTTTTTAAATTTTGAAGCTGGAAATGCCATCTTTTAAACATTCTTTTACCTTCCCAACAGATGCAATGTGTAAGTACTTACTCTGTGATCATAACCTAGCCACTATGGTCACTAATGTCATGTATTCATTTCATCAGAGGGCACATTTACAATTTTAAAATATTGCTTGGTCTCCCCAAAACCAGTTGGGGAGAGATAGTTCCCATCCTTTAAAATGATGGGATGAGCTCACACCATATCTATATATATTTTTTTCAGAATGATAAAATACAGTCTTTGTAGAATAATATAAATTTCTTAATTGCTTCTTCTTACATAGAAAAATGATGCATATACTTCAACCTCCTACATGAGAAATATATTTCACCACAACAATATAAACACACAGAAAATCTAAGAGGGGAAATTAGTATTTAAATAGTAGCTGTTATCAAAGACTACCAGAGCACCACAATAATTCCGTGATTTTTTTTTATTATCTTTAGGTTATGACAATATTTTATTGCTTAAAATGAAACTTTTTAAGACTGGTCTCTCTCAATAGAATCAGGAAGAAAAGGAAATGATCAGAGTTGGTTTCCCACATTTTCCACAAAGGAAAATTGGATAAATGGTAAAGTGATCCAACCCAAACAAGATAAAAAACTTTTCGTAGCATCTCAATGCACCCCTAAAATCAGGAATGGTTTTTATCAATGTGAAGGAAGAGAGAAATGGATTTGAGTGATGATTTCTATGAATTTCCTTGGGATATATTTCTACTAAACTAGATTCTGCTTAGAAAATTAGCCATGTTGAAAAATGACAGCAACATTGTAGCAATGTTTAAATAATATACCTCATATAATCTCATATAAACAGACTTAGGGTCTCCGTAAGAGATTACAATTTAACATTTGCTAATAAGCACAGCCCTGGCCTACATTCCCTGGATTAAGTTAACTATAGTTCAGTGGCTGAGATCTCAAAAACAAACAACACATAAAGATGGCCAAGGATCAATCATCTTCCTACCTGTCCAGAGATATAGAAGGGTACTTCCAAAAGTTCATGCAAAGATTTGTATTATCTTTTAATTCTACTTTTCCATGAACTTTTGGAAGTACGCTTGTATACACATGGGGTGAGTGGGTTGATTTTCTGGTCTGACCAAAGACAACTTATTTAATTCATCTGCAAATAGTTTTCTTTATACTGTCAACTTGTCTGCCAAAGAGACACCTAGGTTATTCTGTATTTCAGCTAAGTTGATTGGAAGAGGTGAGTGGTCTTTCTTTACAAGAACCCAAGCTGACTGTGCTCCCTATTCATTTCTTGATAAATAAAACCTCTTTATTCAGGCTTCTAACAAGTTTCCCTTATATTCTTCTGGTTTAATTTAAGTTGAAATGATCTACAAAAGGATTTAGCCAGGCTTTCACTTTCTGCAGTTTAAGAGGTAGGAAAAATAAAATATATTTGATATTGTTTGAGCCCATTTCTTGGTCTGCAATGAATTCTCCAGTGGCCTGACACCTCAAATTAGCAAACTCATTCCTAACTTGGCCTTTTGAAACTGAACTTAATCTGGAACTAGAGGAAAACTGAAATAAAGTGTTCCCCGATAAAATATCAAGAATCTGTGCAACATCTTGGGGAGAAAACCCTCACATTTAAAACTACTATGCTAGCTGTTGAGTCTTTTGGTTTAGTTAATTTTGGTGGTCAAGGTTATGAAGCTGAGGCTTCACATATACTGAAATTCTGATAAGATATTTTCTTATTTTCTTTCTAAAATCAAGTAAATCAATTCAGCATCTAGAAAGCTAAAAACTCAGCTGTGAAGTTAGTACAGAAATCACTGTGGCAACTAGCCAAACCTCCTATGCATGAATATACATAGTTGAATATGGACATGCCACAGGTATGCATTTCTTCCAGCAGACAATACCAAAACCTGGGGTTTTAGAACCTGACACCTCTGTGCTGTCTCCTCCCTGTTTCCATTTTTCTTATTTTATTTCCCTGTTCTAATCTTTAAGACATAAGTGCTCTGATATGAATCTGCACATTTTATATTGTAGAACAGTGACAAATGATAAATGATTCATTTTAATTAGGTGGTTCATGAATTACCCAGCCAGGGTCATGACCTGTTCTAATCTTTAAGACATAAGTGCTCTGATATGAATCTGCACATTTTATATTGTAGAATAGTGACAAATGATAAATGATTCATTTTAATTAGGTGGTTCATGAATTACCCAGCCAGGGTCATGTACACCTGATAGAGATCAGAATACGGTGCTTATCCCAAAGTTATGAATGAGATGATTGATTTTCAGCTTCAGATCCAGGACAAAGTAGAACAGTGCAAAAGTCAGTGAATTCAGAGTCAATCCTAGGACTGCCCAGCCTTGGCTTATCCCTTACTAGCTGTGTACCTTGGTAAAATCATTTAATTCCCAGGACCATCAGTTTTCAATCCTGGGGGGGGGGGAGCCTAATTTTTGGTTCTATCTTATGTACATAATCATTTTATACAAATATACTTTTTAGGTATTTAAAACATATTTTGTAAGCATTGATGACTATAGTGTTAACATTCTCATGCTAGTGAATATGAGAAAGACAAAAAGATAAGAAAGAAATGTTTCACCTTTCAAGTTTACAACCTATATGATGAAAAGACTCATACATGGGAAAAATTGGAGAGTATGAGATTAGAAAAGAAGGAAACTTTGACACTAAGAAAGGGAGAGATGTATATGTCAGAAGGAGAATTTGAAGTCCGTGTAGGGGAAAAAATTAAATTATGGAAGATTAGTGACTGATTGGAAGGTAGTAGATTCTAGATAGACCAAGAATATGAACAGAGGTGCTGAGGTTGGCATGTGGATGAAACATTTTGGGGAAAAATAAAGAGTGTAAATAGATTGGGATACAGAGGATGCATACTGAGCCATGTAGAAATCAAAGTTGGTTAGGTGGGAGGTAAGAAAAGAAATGTCATGGAAATCTTGAAACCTGGGGAGTGGTGCTTGTGCTTGATGTTATAGGGAATCAGGTGTCTACAATTGTGCTTGAGCCGAGTTTCAATAGCCAGCCCACTGAGGCAGCACCCAGGTGTGAGGTGATATAGCCGCTCCAGAGACAGTAAGTACGTCTTCCAGGAAGCTTTCACATAACAAGGGAGTGGATTGGCTGAGTTGAGGTTTACAATGGTATTAACATAGAACAGTTTCAGATTGTGAGTAGCATTATTGTCATCACTGACTGTTTTGGTTTTTTGACAATAATAGCTGCTTTCATTATTTCTTTTCAGTTTGGTACTTTCCTCATAATGGTGCTCATTCATGGATGTTTCCAGGCAAGTGGCTGAGAAGCAGATCCTGAGACTGGGATCCATAGTCAAGTGATTTATTAAGGAAATGCTCCCTAGGCAAGCCAGGAAGAGAGTGGAGGAACAAAGACAAGGAAAGGTGAGAATCCAAGCAGGAAAGAGCTAACCTCAACCACGCCCGGCAGAGAAACTCTGGGTTGTGAATTACACTTCATGGTATGTTCTCAATTCAACAAGGCAGAGGAAGTGGGTTTTAATTTCCCTGCACCAATCAGTTATTGGCTAAGGAATGTCCTGGGGAGAGAGAAAGCACACTGCCAGGCTCTTCTAGTTCACCCTGCTGGTAGGCAGAACAGCATTCACACAGTCCTCTGAAGAGGAGCCAGGGATAGAACTCAAAAGAACACAGAAGCCAGGAGATGGATTTGCAGATATGTCAGGAGGGAATCTGAGCACCAGCAGCAATGCTTCTTTGAGACACTGATGTCATGAGAATGTTATTTTTTTGCCCTCCTTTCATTATGGCCTGAACTTGCAATTTCATCCCCATTATTTCCTCTCACCTGAGAACCTGAAAACCTTTCACCTGAGAACCTGATCTTGGAGGCCCTAGACTTCCAAGATATCCACTGCCTCTTTCACACCTCCCTTAAGAAGTGTTCAGATTTAATTCTGTATCACAGAAAATAATGAGGTCTTTAAAGCCTGTAAATTACATTTGTCAGCAGCAGAGAAAGCAAATGGAGTTTCTGGTTCTCTGGTGGCAATGACGAATGGCAATATTGAGCTTTTTTTTATCAGAAGTTGTATGGATCTAGAAGCTTGTTTATTGACTCTTAACAAAAAACTATTACTCCAAACCATTTTAGATGGTGGTGGCCATGCTCTGTGTGTAATGGGGCTGAAGGGTCCTAGAGGGTTGGGAAGTTTTATAGAGCTGACATCCTTCAAATAACAAAAGAAAATGCTGCCCAGGCCCCAGTTTATGGTAGAATATGTGGCAATAGGATACAGATTAGACAAACAATTAACTAAGATTTATATGTTGCTAGTAGATATTAATAGGACTAATAGTACCTGTACAGGATATTGATTCCTGACTAACATTCGTGATGTAAACCCCTTAGCTTTTGATTCCACACCGCAGTTTAGCAGTGAAATTTCAAAATTTAAGGCAAAACGTATCTGATTTTTAAAAAATGACTCTAAAGGTACGGAGTGTGTAGCCTGAGAAGCAAGCTAGGTTTGCCGTAACAACTGTTGATAATTCCTGACTAACATTCGTGATGTAAACCCCTTAGCTTTTGATTCCACACCGCAGTTTAGCAGCGAAATTTCAAAATTTAAGGTAAAACGTATCTGATTTTTAAAAAATGACTCTAAAGGTATGGAGTGTGTAGCCTGAGAAGCAAGCTAGGTTTGCCGTAACAACTGTTGATAGGGAACTAAAACCAACACCACTTTGCTTGCAATCCTTGAGGAATGTAGTGCCTGGAACAGCCCTTGCTCAGGGAGGTTGGCAGATAGTGCCTAGGGACACAGTTAAAGCAGATCCTTACGCTTTGTTTGTTGAAGCTGCTGAGAATAGAGCTCCCCTCCACCCCATTTCTGCTCCCACTGCATTCATTACCTGCACTGTTAAAACAAAGATACTGAGGTTGCAGTTAACCAGGTATACATTCCCCTCTTCTCTCTGGTCCTGAGAAGGGAACTTACAGCAAATGACTGTATTTAAGCAAATGGGTATTTGTAAGAGTTTCCAATCAAAGCTGATTTGTATCCTGTAATATCAATAGCAGGAACTGCATTTCCAATGTGCTGATGAAACACAGCGTTAGACAAATACAATAAACAGAAAGGAAAAACAGAAAAAAAGAAACAAAGCAAAAAGAAACACACAGCCAGAGTCATGGCTGGCTTGCATCTTAGGAATACACATAAGCAATCAGCAGAGTAAACTAAATTCTAATGGAAGATGTTCTCCTGCCTTAATGCTCATAGAAACAGGGAAAACCATTCAAGGTCCCCATTCAATACAATTTTGGGAAAGAGCCTCATTGAATTCAAGTTTCTACATAATTCAGTTACTGTGTCACCATCCAGAAACCTACATTTGTATAGATGAGTTAGGAATAGTACAGTAAAATACAGGAAAATCGCTAGATTTTATCAGTTATATGAAGAAAAAACAATTCATATCCCTTTGAAACAATAAAAGGGCACGGTATAGGTATTTTAAAAGCACTTTAAAGTTTCACATGATTTTTAATCACTTATATTCTCTCCCTGGAGAGAAAACTATCCATGTGTCAAGTGTTCATTTACCCTACAATGAGGAAGGGCCTGTGCTCCACCCGACAGGGATTATAGACATGCATGAGGCTTGCCTTCATGTCTCTAGCAGATGTTCTTTGAGGTTGGAAATCCAGACGGGTACAGAAATAATTGTTATAACAGGTGTCCTTGTAAACACTGGCCACACAATTGTAAGAGATACCATGTATTTAGAAGTTTGGGAACTGAAAAAGAAAGCAGTAGTTAAAA
>NW_007749441.1:0-907 GCF_000696425.1 Galeopterus variegatus | reverse complement strand
TGTATTTATGGCACTAACCTCAATAGTGCCTTGCAGATAGGAAATGCTAGATAAACATTTACAAAATGCTTGATTTTTTTTTTTCAAATTAACCATCTTCAGTGTGGATATAATCATATTTCCCTTGGTTGAGAACATTGTTAATTGCAGACTGCTGTGGATTGGATATCCCTACAAACTAATCACTTAATCCCCTCTGTAACTGTTGGGGGCGGGANTCTAGTTCAGAAATAATTAGTATGACTGATATTTTAGTGTTAGTCTTAGTTCTTTTTTTTTCAGTTATAACTTCAGATGACAGCTGTAGTAATCTTGAGTTCTTAAAGATAGAAATATTTTTATGTTATCATTTGACCCTAAGGTTGTTAAAAAGAGAGGCTCATTTGAAACTTTTCCACAATAAACCAAGTCATCAACTTACATTCCAGCACATCAGGAACTGACACTGAGATTTTAACCACTGACATGTTTCTTATGCAAATTTCATTGCCTCTTAGAACATGGGTAATAGGAAATGCACCCTATTAGATCTATCCTTCAGGATTTTTCTTACTCAACCAGACCTACAGCCCTGTGCTAGGTAGTATTAAAAACATAATAAAATATTTCAACACTTTCAGTAACTTATGACCTACAGAGTACTTTTACCCTATTAACAGGTAGGGAAACTGAGGCTTAGAGAGGTTCAAGTTGACATGGACAGTAAGTGGAGAGTCCAGAATTCAAACTTGGCTTCATTTAAGTCTAGAGTCTTCATTCCTTTGTTAGTAAATTCCAGTCCTGAGTCTCCAGTGTTAACGTCCAGCTGACCCTGTGGATCTCAGTGTGTGCAAACATCTACTCATGTGCTTATGCCAAAAATAAGATATGCCTAATTGGCAGCATGGCACAGAAGTTTGGACTAGGA
>NW_007749440.1:14766-15457 GCF_000696425.1 Galeopterus variegatus | reverse complement strand
CTTTTGACTGTTTCCTTTGCTGTGCAGAAGCTTTTTAGCTTGATAGATCTCATTTGTTTACTTTTTCTTTTCTTGTCCATGATTTTGGTGTCTTATTCACATAGTCTTTGCCCAGTCCTACATCCTGGAGTGTTTCTTCTATGTTTTCTTCTAGGAATTTTATACTTGCAGGCCTTACATTTGAGTCTTTAAGCCTTCTTGAGTTGATTTTGGTACATGGTGAGAGGTACTGTTCCAGTTTTATTCTTCTACACATAAATGTCTAGTTTTCCCAGCACCATTTATTGAAGATGCTGTCCTTTCCCCCTTGTATATTCTTGGCACCTTTGTTGATGATCACTTGGCTGTAAGCACATTATTGATTTCTGGATTCTTTATTATGTTCCATTGGTCCATGTGTCTGTTTTTATGCCAACACCGAGTTGTTTTGGTTAGTATACCTTTGTAGTACAGTTTGAAGTCAAGTACTGTAATGCTTCTGCTTTATTTTTTTCTGCTCAGGATTGCTTTGGCTGTTGAGGGGTCTTTGGTTTTTCCATATGAATGTTAGGATTGTTTTTTCTATTTCAGTAAAGAATGCCATTGGTAGTTTGATAGGGATTGCATTGAATCTGTAGACCACTTTGGGTACTATGGACATTTTCAGAACATTAATTCTTCCAATCCATGAACAGGGAATGTCTTTCCATCT
>NW_007749440.1:7531-10956 GCF_000696425.1 Galeopterus variegatus | reverse complement strand
GAGATGGGTGTTTAGGCCCCCTCCTATTATTATATTGGGGGTCTATCTTGCTGTTTAGGTTCAATACTGTTTTACTTATATACTTTATATATATATGTGTGCCCTGATGTTTTTTGTGTATATATTCATGATTATTATATCTTCTCTGTGGATAGATCCCTTTATCATCATATAACAACATTCTTTGTATCTTTTTATGGTTTTGGATTAAAGTTTATTTTATCCAATATAAGAATAGGTACTTCCGTTTGGTTTTGGTTTCCATTTGAAAAGTACATCTTTTTCCATCCCTTCACTATTATCAGTGTGTGTGGGTCTTTACAGGTAAGGTGCGATTCTTTAAGGCAGCATATAGTTGGGTCTAGTTTTTAATTCAATCAGCCCGCCTATGTCCCTTATTTGGGAATTCAATCCATTTATGTTCAGGGTTGTATTGAAAGGTATTGTCTTACTACTGGCCTTTTGTTAATTTTTTGATTGCTCTAAGAATCTTTTGTTGCTTTCTTTCCCTTTATTCTTTACCCTCATAGTTCATTGGTTTTTTGTTTTTTTATTGAGGTGGTAAGACATAATTTCCTTCTCTTTCTCATTTGCGTATCTGTCCTACCAGTGGGTTTTGTTCTTTCTATGCTTTCATCGTGGTGATTATCATTTTTGGTTTCCAGATGTTGGACTCCCTTGGGGATTTCTTGTAGAGCTGGTCTTGTGGTGGTGAACACCCACAGTTTTTGTTTGCCTGGGAAATATGTTATTTCTCCTTCATCTGTGAAAGATAGCCTTGCTGGGTATAGTGTTCTTGGCTGGCAATTTTTTTTTAATACTTTGAATGTATCATCCCATTCTCTTCTGGTGTTTCTGGTGAGAAATCTCCTGTTAGTCTGATGAGGACTCCCTTACAGGTGACTTGATGCCTTTCTCTTGCTGTCTTTAGGAGTCTCTCTTTGTCTTGAATTTTGCCAGTTTGACTGTAATGTGTCTCAGAGAGGACCTTTTGGGATTGAATCTGTTTGGAGACCTTTGATCCTCTTGGGTCTACAAATCTGTATCTCTCCCAATACCTGGGATGTTTTCTGCTATTATTACATTGAATAGGTTTTCAATGCCTTTTGCTTTCTCTTTCCCTTCTGGAACACGCAGGATTTTGATGTTTGTGCACTTAAGGTTATCTGATAGTTCTTGGAGATTTTCTTCATTTTTTAAATTCTGTTTTTCTTTTATTTTGTCTGCCTGGGTTATTTTGAAAAGAGTCTTTGAGATCAGACATTCTTTCTTGATCTTGCTCTAGCCTGCTCCTTAAGCTCTCAGCTGTATTTTTAAGTTTGCTAAATGAATCCTTCAGTTCCAGGAGTTCTGCCACATTCTTTTAAAAAATATCTCTTTGGAAATTTCCTCTTTCATGTCCTGTTCTTTTTTATTAGTATTATTATTTCATTGTGTTGTGTTCTTGTATCTCACTGATTTTTCTTAACATTGTTGCTCAAAATTCCCTTTCAGTCATTTCAAGTGTTTCCTGCTGTTTGGGTTCTGGTACTTGAGAATTACTGTATTCCTGTGGTGGTGTCATATTTTCTTTTCTGTTTGTTTGTCTTGTTTTTTTGTATTTCTAGTATCCCTATGTTGATGGTATGGTCATCTGGTAAAGCAATTACTTCTGCTATTACTCTACAGTTGCTTTTGGTGAGACAGAGTCCCTTCTGTAGATGTGTTTTATATTGACTATTGAGTAGGGTGCTTTAGTTTTGGTTCCAGGCAGAAATGTAGTATGGTCTTCATATGGTTATATTGCTCATATTTAATGTCAGAGTTGCATACAAGTAACTTCAAGACTTAAGCACTGGGGCATGTGAAGGTTCCTTGCTGAAGTGAATGATACTGGGTGGGACATTGAGTACATGGGCATGATCTTAAGTTCTTGGGAGAAGTACCTGTTTTCCTTGTCACTCTTTGGCTCAAGTGGGTGACCCTGGGCAGACATTTTGGCACCCTAGTGAGGGGGATACTGAAGCCCCTCAGCTTGAATGGATGACCCTAGGTGGGCTTTCTTTTTCTTCTTTCCTGAAGGTAGAGGCTCCTCCTGGGTCCTTGCTTCTCCTAGCTGGGAGATGGGTTGTTGGTGCCTTGAAATTTGCTCGTATACTCTATTTGGCTTTTCTGGATTTTGTACTTGCTGTTGGCTTTGTGTATGTCCCTTCCTGGGTCAGTGCAGCACAACATGGGTTGTGCAAGTACTTCCCACCCCTGGGTGCATCACCATGCAGGCAGTGTATTACACCCTGTGGGTTTGGCCACTGGGTTGCAGGGCTGTGCTTGCTCTGTTCATGGCCCTCTTTGTGTCAATGCATTCAAGTGGTTGGCTGTGGCAATTGCAGCTGCACCCAGCAGTAGTGTTGGTGGAAGCCACACAATGGGGCAACATGGCTGTGGCAAGAAGCGAAGGTAGCAGTTGATGGCAGTGATGGTGGCGGTGGAAGCCATGCAGTGTGGTGGGGATTTCTGTGGCTGCAGCTGTTGATGGCAGCAGTTGGAGCCACTCTGGGCGCATGTAGTAGGGAGTGTCATGAACTCAAAAAACTTCTGATGTCATGAAGATTTACTCTTGTATATTTTTCTAAGAGGTCTTTATCCTTGCATGAGTATTTAACTTACTGATTCATTTGGAATCACTGTTTAATATGGTGAGAAGTAGAGTTGCAAAAATTCATTGTTTTGTTTGTGGTTATCCAGTTGTCCCAGCAACATTATTTAAAAAGATTATTTTCCCCCATTAAATTGCTGTCACACCTTGTCTATGATCAATTGACCATAAATGTGAAGGTTTATTTCAGGACTCTCAATTCTGTTCCACTGATCTGTATTTGTATTCTTATGCCAGTATCATACCACACTGTTTTAATTACTGTCATGTTTTAGTAATTTCTCAAGTAAGGAAGCATGAAGCCTCCAATTTTGTCAGCTTCTGCAGTGTCTGGGTGTCAGACAGCTGTGCCCCTGTCCTTGTGCTTTCCCCATATAGGTGGGCAAGGGGGAGTGTCTGTGGGAAGGGAAGGCCCAGGGGCTTGGAGTCAACACAGCAATTGCAGACCGCCTGGCCTCACTTCTGGTTAAAGTGGAGGCTTTCAGTGATTCCCTGCTAAGCTCTAATGCTTGATATAGATTTGTAGATCTCTAGATCAGGTGAAAGAGTTCCCCTCTTTTCATAGTTTCCCCTTGGTTTCTGTATTATCTACATCATAAGTTTATATAGAATTTCATCAAAGATCATTCTGCTTCTCTTCTAATAATTATAGATATATTTTCTAGATAATCTGTTAATGTTGTGAAAGGCACTGGTTGTTGTTTTATTGTTAAACTCACCTTGTGTTCCTGGGGAATGAACTCAATGTGGTGATTCCTTACTGATTTTGGCAGGATTTTGTTTGAGATTT
>NW_007749440.1:5666-6805 GCF_000696425.1 Galeopterus variegatus | reverse complement strand
TGTTCCTGGGGAATGAACTCAATGTGGTGATTCCTTACTGATTTTGGCAGGATTTTGTTTGGGAGTTTTTGTTTTTCTTTTTTCCTGTTTGTATAAAGGGCCTGCAATTTTTCTTCTTTATTCTTTCCCCGTGTGTTTTGACATGAATGATATACAGCCACATAAATTGAGTTACTATTTCTTATGTTTTCTATTCTCTGAAAGAGTTGTGTAAGGTTAGAATGAGCTGATCTTTGATTAATGTGTGGATATTACTGTTTTTCTTATTCTGTACAGGTTTCATACATGTGGATATTACTGTTTTTCTTAATCTGTACAGGTTTTATACTCCTTTTTGTGTGTGTGAAGTGACGTGAACATTGCAGTAATTTCTGCCTGTGTGTGTCCATTATCCCTCCACCCAGATCAGGACAGAGAATGCTGCCAGCACCAAGCCACACTGTCATGTCCCTTATAGCCATTACAGCCAGAAGTCACCTTTATTCTGATTTCTACCACCAGAGAATGGTTTTACCGCTTTGGGATTCTTAAGTAGAATCATTCATTACTTTCTCTTCTGCCATTGGTTCCTTTTATTCAACTCTCTGCATTTGAGATCTAACCATGTTGTTCTGTGCAGCAGTGATTCCTTCCTTTCTCACAGTATATAATATTCCTTAGTTTGAAATAAACCACAGTATTTATCGACTGTACTGTTAGCATGTGTTTCCCACTGCTGCTATTGTTGATTTGTGCTTCCAGAGGTTTTAAAAATTTATCAGACTTTACAAGAGAGTAATTTTTGGATATGTGGATCTTCTTTATTTGTCTTCTACTTTATTATTTTTCTACTTTTAAGTTCATTACCTCTTGTCTTCTATGGCCTTTGTTTTTCTCTAACTTCTTAAGTTGGATGATTAGCCTATTTTTAATCAACCATTTCTAGTACATGCCCTTAGGTCAAGGAACTCCCTGGGAGCAGCACCACTTTTGCGCATTCCATAACTTTTGCTACAAGTATATTTGTAATCGAATAACAAGTATTTGAAACACTCATCACTGTGTTTTACTTGACCTAAATTTTATTAAAGGCTCAAAGGTCTGATTTTTAAAATTTATTTTTTATTTATTACCAGCTGGATCACACCATATACAAAATA
>NW_007749440.1:3247-4777 GCF_000696425.1 Galeopterus variegatus | reverse complement strand
CCTAAATTTTATTAAAGGCTCAAAGGTCTGATTTTTACAATTTATTTTTTATTTATTACCAGCTGGATCACACCATATACAAAATAGGTGATTGGATAGAAATGATTCACTGCTATTTGCTGCTATGTGATTAATGGTCAGTCTTCATAGATGTTCCGTGTGGACTTGCAGGGAATGTCTACTGTGCAGGATGTTTGACTCTAGTGTGCTATTAGTTTTGCCTGTTCATTGAGAGAATTCAATCCATGTCTTTATGGATGTTATGTATGTTTGCTAAAGTACTGATAGATCTCTAAAAATAACTTACTGTGGATAACATAGACATTCAAGTGAAGTACGAATAACTGGTAACCATCTTCAACAAAATGACATATCTCCTTTCCAATTTTATCCTATCACCTGTTTTGTATATGATGCAATCCAGTTGTTAATTAATTAATATGTTATCTTCTAAATGAACTAAAAATTATAAGTTAAGTTGAAACGACTAAAGCACATCAGATGTGGAAATATTTTCTCATTGTATAGAAAATTATAAGTTAAGTTGAAACGACTAAAGCACATCAGATGTGGAAATATTTTCTCATTGTATAGCAAAGGAAGGATAGATTAATATACGTGAATACTTAAAAAGAGTCTACATGTGAAAATATTCTCTGTAAGAAAGGCAAATAACACGTGAAATTGTTTGCAACTATCATAAGCAAAAAAATAAAAATAAAAAAAAGGTCTGCTAATATTTAAAGAGTACACAAAACTGATAAGACCAATATCCAGTAGAAAAGTGCACAAATATGTGAACAGAGTATAGAAAAAAAATTTTTTAAAGGTTCTTACTCATATGAACCAAACACCCTTATGCATACAGGAGAAATGGGCGTTCATATCATCCTGGGATAGTGAGTGTCATCGCACAGTCCAGTGGTTTGCAATGCCCCTAATCCATGTTTTATGATACAATGTGTGGGAGCAACTGTGCTGATAATTACACTCCCAAACTTTCCTGGGGGACATGAAAATTTGTGCAAACCATGTGGACTGAAATTTTCAATGCTCATCAGAATTAAAAATATACATCTTCTTTGCCTCCCAAACTCCACTGTCAGGAATTTATCACAGTCACAGTCATAAAAAATGACAGCCAATCATGGTTATTCACTGTAGTGATGGTTTAACAACAAAACATTGGAAACGACCTACATTTTTATCAGCATAATTGCAATTAAACAGGTTATATTGTGTCTACAAAATGGATGATATAAATTTATAACAAGGAAATTTTTGGCTATAGACAGGGAAACACTTCCATGTTCTGTTCTAACTATATCATGTAAACAACACGTAATCAGATGCATTATTTATACTGGCTTTGATATTTATGATTTTTCCACAGATTTTACCACATCTACTATTATTTATACATTTTCTCTAAATAAATCTATTTAGCACAGCAGCCTCGCCCTATGCAATTTTATCTGTGAAATTACAGGTTTGATGCATAATTAGAATTTTTTCTAACATGCACTAAAA
>NW_007749440.1:0-2594 GCF_000696425.1 Galeopterus variegatus | reverse complement strand
TGTGTCTCATTTACCTAATTTGTAAAGTGTGGCTAATAATTGTGCAGCTCTATTTACAATAGCTAAGATATGGAATCAATCTAAATGTCCATGGATGGATGACTGCATAAGGGTAATTTGGTATATATACACCATGAAGTACTATTCATCAATTAAAAAGAGCATGGAGAAAATTATGTTCAGTGAAACAAGCCAGGAACAGAAAGAGAAATACTGCATGTCCTCACTCATGGGTGTGAGCAAAAGAAAGGAAGGGAGGGAAGGAGGGAGGAAGGAAAGCAATCAGAATAATGCATTGCACTTTCAGAAGGAGAGAACAGAGCTGTAGTTTCCAGAAATGGGAAAGGGAGAGGGGGCTGGGGCTAGTGAGGAACTGGCTAATGTACACAAGGAATGGTTATGTTTTGTAATGATGAACATGCTAATTATCCTGATTTGATCATCACACATTGTACACAGGTATTGATGTTCAACTCAGCACCCCACGAATATGATTAATCAATAATTTTCGGATAAAAAAAAATACGTGTGTGTTATTTCCCAGCTCTGTCTTCTAGAGGGCACCAGCACCTACTACCAATGGGCATATCAAGTGCTTGTCATTTGTAGATACCAGTCTCCATGAAAGAAACCTGGGCATCCTGCAGAAATGGCTGATTCCAGGAATTCTTGGGACAGTAAAGCTCAAGATGAATCTGGCCCATTTTGTGGTGTCAGAAAGTAAGGAACTGCTCAAAAGGTGAAGGAGCTATGTCAAAATGTCACAGAAGCCAACCCAAGGGATCTCCCAACGGCCACTTTGGGACAATATGAGCAACATAATAAACAATGATAGGAATGGAATATAATCCATAAATACCCCTGATTCCATACTGAGAAAGAAAGAAAGAAAGAAAGAAAGAAAGAAAGAAAGAAAGAAAGAAAGAAAGAAATGGGGAAGAAGTAATGACTCTTTTATAATATCTATTTTTTAATTTTTATTTTATTTATTTATTTATTCATTTATTTTTTAGTTTTATTTTATTTTGTCAATATACAATGTGGATAATGACTCTTTTTTTATAGAAAAATCCCAATTAATAAATGTAGAAGGAACCATTGAAATAAAAAATCACTATTTGGCTCACATCTCAGTAATAATTAGTTGTTTGCAGGTGAGAATTATCAATGGATTCTAAAAATTAATGGGTAAAAGTATGATGAGAAGGAATGGGCTATTTGCATAATCTCCAAGTATCTCTCCTCAAGGTACTTATTACTTACAAAAGGAAAAATAACTTTCCAGTGGAGAAACCCGAACCAAGCGTTTAAAGTTAACCTCAAAAGCAGTGAGAGATATCAGCACCCTGGGCCTCTTACGTGATGTGCTGAGAAGGACACATGGCTTCTTGCCAAATATGTGTAACCTGTGCTTAGTCGTGAGGAAACTACAGACAAACCCCTATTGAGGGACATTCTACAAAATAACCCACAAGTACTCCTCCAAAGTGTCAAGGCCATGACAGACAAGGAAAGACTGAAAACTATCCTAGATTGGAGGAGACCGAGGAGACATAACAATGTTACACGGTGTGGGATCCTGGATTGGAGTCTGGATCAGAAAAAAGCACTAGTGAAATGACTAACAAAATTTGAATATTTGTAAATTAGATAATATTATTGTATCAATGCTAATTTACTGGTTTTTGATAATTGTATTATGATTGTAATGTAAGATGCTAATTTAAAAAACTGGATAAAGAATATACTGGAACTATTTTTACATTTTTGAATGTCTGAAAAATTAAAAATTATAAAATACATTATATTTCAGTGAGGAGAAAATGAAATAATATGAAATGAAGTTCTTAGAACAATTCCTCTGTCATAGGAGTTCTTAAAACTTGTCGCTAGGGCTGGCCCGGTGGCNCACTTTGACCTTAGACACCTGAGGATTTATTCTTTCTCTTAGCTAATATTTACTGAGTACTTTGCTGGGTAGTGTGAGGCATAGGTAAACAATACATCAGTTTGTGCCACCGAGGAGGTGACTGTCTAGAAAGGCAGGGGCTGGAGGTAGGAGAGGCAGATGAACACCTTTAATATAAGGCTGAATATAACAGGTGTGTAAAGAGAGAGTCAGGTCAGGCTAAGCGTGCTCAAGGGGTGAGCCCATGTCTGGTTGTGGGAGGAATCAAGGGAGGCCGTGAGGAGGAGGTGGTTTTGAGCTGGGTGTATGAGCAAAGTGGAGCTGGTGGAAAACAGAATGTTCAGGGAACAGCAAACAGTGTAGTTTGTGTGGGGCATAGAGTATTTGTTAGTGAGTAGANGACAGACAAGGAAAGACTGAAAACTATCCTAGATTGGAGGAGACCGAGGAGACATAACAATATTACATGGTGTGGGATCCTGGATTGGAGTCTGGATCAGAAAAAAGCATTAGTGAAATGACTAACAAAATTTGAATATTTGTAAATGAGATAATATTATTGTATCAATGCTAATTTACTGGTTTTGATAATTGTATTATGATTGTAATGTAAGATGCTAATTAAAAAAACTGGATAAAGAATATACTGGAACTATTTTTACATTTTTGAATGTCTGAAAAATTA
>NW_007749439.1:5645-14134 GCF_000696425.1 Galeopterus variegatus | reverse complement strand
TGCCTTCCACAAGGGTTGTACCGATCTCCACTGGCCCCAGGGGCGTATAGGGATGCAAATTTCTATGCTCTCCATTCTGAGGACATAGCACCTCACCTTGGAATGTTCTCAAGTCTTAATAACACCCATTGCCTTCCACAAGGGTTGTACCGATCTCCACTGGCCCCAGGGGCGTATAGGGATGCAAATTCTATGCTCTCCATTCTGAGGACATAGCACCTCACCTTGGAATGTTCTCAAGTCTTAATAACTCCCTATAACACCCATTTTTGGAAGCAGCCACACGTATGACTGTGCTTTTTAATCACGATCCAATCTAAGTGGCATACACATCCCTCAGACACTTGCTTTGTGAAATAATGTACCCACAACTTAAAATTTTGGAGACTGATGCTTGTCGTGTTCATTTTCTGAGACAACAAATGCCTCTTTGAATCATCATTATCTTTAGTAGTACCAATTCATGAGACGGCCCATAATCTCAGTTTCTAGCTGTAAATTAATAAACTATCTCCATTCAAGAGACTAGCAGAACTCAGAAAAAGTCAAATGATCATCAGCCTTTGACCTTCCCATCTGATGTGCTTCCCTGCTGTAGACTGAATCGTGTTCTCCTGCCCAGAAAAATTCATTTGATGAAGCCCTAACCCCCAAAGTGATGGCGTTAGGGGGTGAGAGCTTTGAGAGGTAACTCGGTTTGGGTTAGATCACAAGGGTGGAGCCCCCACGGTGGATTAGCCCTTATAATAAGAAACATGAGAGAGCTCTTTTTCTCTCTCTGCCATGTGAGCACACATCGTCTGTAGCGTGGGAGAGGGCCCTCACCAGAAACCAAATCAGCCAGCACCTTGATCGTGAACTTCCCAGCCTCCAGAACTGTGAAAAATAAATGTTTGTTGTTTAAGCCACCCTATCTGATATTTTGTTACAGCAGCCCAAACTAAGACTTTCCTCAACACTCTCATTTTCAACATGAAGAAATAAATGTCCAGTGTGATCTATTTAGTGTTCAAAGTCACATGGCAAATTAACAATACCTGTACGACCAGATTCTCCTTCAAATGTTTGTGCCGTTATCCTCTGTAGTTCATCGGTGTATCCTCTGTAGTTCATCAAGCAAAACTGAATAAGTCAGGCTCCCCAGATAGATTTTTCTTGGTTATGCACAATGATAAATTAAGCCAATAGTGGCCAAATTCGGAGAGTTGATGCTCTTATTAGCCTCAATTTTATGGATTCGTATGATGTACTTGAGTAGCGTCTCGGTCCATTTTCTGTTGCTAAAACAAAATACTTCAGACCAGGTAATTTATAACGAACAGAAATTTATTTCTGACAGTTCTGGAGGCTGGGAGGTCCAAGATCCAGGGGCCACATCTGGTGAGGGTCTTCTTGCTGTGTCATAACATAGCGGACAGCATCACATGGTAAGAGGGCAAGAGCGTGGGTGTCAGCTCAGGTCTCTCTTCTTCTTCTTATAAGCCACCAATCAATCATGGGGACCCAGCCTGCTGACTTTACCCAATCCTAATTACCTCCTAAAGGCCCCACCTCCAATCAACATATGAATTTGGAAATTAAGGTTCTAACATGTGAAATGTGGGGGACACATTCAAACCACAGCAAGCAGTCACAAATGTACAGAAGAGAAACTGTTGTTTAACGATAACAAGGCACTGACTTTCCACTTTAAATTCTTGCGGTTATTGGCATAGCAGATCTAAAATGGTGGGGATGGGACAGAGAGGGGAGCAGAGCGGAGCCGGCAGCCCAGGTTTCCTGAATACACAGCACATCTCTCCATAACGTGATGCTCATAATTTTTCTTTTTATTCATCTTCTATGTTGAAAACAACTTATAATTTTATGTTGCACAGAACAGCAGAAGCAATGGCTTGACTTTCCCAATTTGTGTAGCTAGGTTTGTCACGTCCTTCTGACAGTGCTTTTCTAGTGGGAAAGTGAACACATTTCCCTCCCTACCCCACCCCCGCATCCTGCTGTTACTAGGCTCCTGCCCACAGACTACCTTGACAAGCTCTGGAAGGAAATCAAAGGGAAGAGAACCCCCGACCCTGGCCCCCTTGCCAGCACATATCCTCCAGCTTCCGCAGACTGGCATTAGTAATCACGGGCATGTTTCTGCTTTGGCGACCCTTGACTCCTGCATGAATCTCTTCTGAAACTTGTCCAGGAAAGGGAGCTGGCACTGTAGACTTAATTTCTGTCTCCACTGTACAGATTTCATTAGAAAACCCACTTGAAAAGTCTCCCTTCCCCCTGACCAATCTATACACAAAGGCAGCAATTGAGCTTCATGCATAGAAATCACAGCCTGAATTATTGAATATCAAAGCTCACTATGGTACCTGCAGCCCTCCTGCCTACCCATCACCTCACCCCTCCTGCCTACCCATCGCCTCACTCCCTGGACTGCCTTCTGCCTTTCCTTTGACAGTTGCTTCCAAGACTCCAAAACCTCTCTGTTGGACTGGATTCTCACCTATATTTATTTTCTCCCTGGACTGCCTTCTGCCTTTCCTTTGACAGTTGCTTCCAAGACTCCAAAACCTCTCTGCTGGACAGGATTCTCACTTATATATTTTTTTTTATTTATTTTTTTTTCCTTTTTGTCTTTTTTACTGACCAGTAACAGGATCGCAACCCTCGGTGTCGTGCCCGTACCGGGGACTGGCAACGGGATCACAACCCTCGGTGTTGCGCCCGCACTGCGCTCGCGCTCAGCCAGTGAGCGGGAACCGGTCTCCACATGGGATCCAAACCCTCGGCAGGAGCGCTGCCACGCTCCCAAGAGGCGCACTCTCCAGTGTGCCACCGGGTCGGCCCCTCACTTATATTTAAATTCAGAATGCATCTGGTTCACAAAGGACTATTTAAATTCAGAATGCATCTGGTTCATAAAGGACCCTCAGGAACACTTTATTCAACAAGTGTTTACTGAGCACCTACTATACACTAGGCATTCTATCTCTGAGGATTTAAAAATCAGTAAGACCCAGCCCCTGCTTATAGTCCAGAGAGTGAGCAATAGATACAAGAAAAAAATTACAATTTTGTGCATAATTACAGTGCACCCTAATAACGAGTATAACAAATACCTAAGTTGTATTTGCTTCTCCTAAGTTATTAACTGTGTGTGTGACCTCAGGCCTTGGGTTTTCAAATTTAAAAAAGAAGCATTCAGGGCCGGCCCATGGCTCACTTGAGAGTATAGTGCTGAAAACACCAAGGTCAAGGGTTCAGATCCCTATAAAGGGATGGCCGGTTAGCTCACTTCAGAGAGTGTGGTGCTGACGACACCAAGTCAAGGGTTAAGATCCCCTTACCAGTCATCTTAAAATAAAAAATAAAAAAGAAGCATTCAAATTCCAACTCTGCTATATAATATTGGGGGAATTACTCAATTTCTCTAGGCTTCCATTTCCTCATTTCTAAAATGGATATCAAAATGATACTAAGTTAAGAGAATCTGTGTAAAACTTAAATGAGATACTATTTGCGAATGCCTTTTGTAAATCCTAAAGAACCCACAAAGGAGGGTCTGAGATACTATTTGCAAATGCCTTTTGTAAATCCTAAAGAACCCACAAAGGAGGGTCTGGGATATCAAAATGATACTAAGTTAAGAGAATCTGTGTAAAACTTAAATGAGATACTATTTGCAAATGCCTTTTGTAAATCCTAAAGAACCCACAAAGGAGGGTCTGCAGTACATTTCACAGAGCAAGTAGGAAGGCAGAGCTGTTGGGCCAACACTGTTCTCTTCTTATAGGTCTGGATATGCTGAAAGGACTAATGGGATGGAAGAGGAGGTGGCCACAAGTCTATTTCATGAGGGTTAGAGAAACCTCTGAAAAGGGATTCGGCATCTATGGCAGGAGACCAGCAGCCAAGCACACAAGCTGGATCAATATAGATGCCACACCCAAGTCAGAGGAGATTCTGAGGCCTCCCAGGGATCTTTTCTGTGATGCCCTCACACGGAGGCCCCCAGGAACTGGCACGTGAGCCTTAGAGAGAGGGGCTGCAAGAAACAAGAGTCACTTCCACAACAAACCTCACTAAGACACAACACAAGGCTGCCTACATTGACACAGAAGTGATGGAGTGGACTCAAGGGTGGAGGACAGGAAGTCTCCCCACTCCACTGAGGAGCTTGACGAGGCTCCTGCACCCCAGCCATGGCCCTGGAGACTCAGCAGGTGGAGCAATCTGGGTCTGGCCCATCAGTGGCCTCAGCGATGAGGCACCTCAGCTTCAGAGGCCTGAGCTAGGGACATCACCTCATGAATCCAGACCCTGAACCAGAGCAGGGGACTAGGAAAAGAGCAGGTGGCACAGCCAGCATGGCAACAGGAATGAATTTCTCACCCCAAGGCAGACATCGCCAGAGCTTCCCAGAGAGTGGGAGGTGACTGTCAGGGGCTGAGGGAGGGAGCCAGAGCCAGCAAAAATACTGTCCCTCCTGTTTCTCTGACTTTGTTTTTGTACCCTTAGGTTAGAGCAGCCTGGAACACCCAAATTGCAGCTGTTTACTCTTAAATGTGTTAAAAATGCATTCCTGACAGCACATTTGTTATGTAAATTCTGTATCTGGGAAGCAAAAGAGAAGCAAAACAAACAGCCCCCATTTCCTCCTGTTGCCTGGTGTGTTTAATGGGTGGAGCTAAACACCAGGTGAGTCCAGTTGCATTGAGGTCACAGAGGAGGGACACACAAAGGGTGCCTGGGACAGGGAGGGAGCAGTGTGGAAGGACGTTAGGAGACAGGAGTGGTCCTTTTGGGAAGAAAACTTGGCACCTCTTTACCAGCAAGAAGTGCAGGGCAAGGGTCCGGATGCACTTGGTTTTCCAAAACTGCTCTGAAGAAATACAACTTCACATGTCTAACAAGGACAGGGCGTGGGGAGAGTGGATCCCAAGGCCACAAAGCACAAGGTTCTCCCTGCCCCATTTAAGGAGATGGGGCATCACTCTGGTGGTAGAGCTCATGATGAGGCTCTTGCTGCCCACCAGCTCTGACTGAGCACAGATCTGAAGGACACAAGCCCTGGGCCTACTCCCTTTGAGCTCTCATGCCAGCCTCCAAAGTCAAACATCTGGGCCTTCAGAAGGAGACAGGCGGCCAGGAGGAGTTAGCCAGCAGGAGCTGCAACAGAGCAGCTGTCCAGCCAAGCCCCCAGTTAGCTCCGATCCTTGCTTGAAGCCCCTTCAAACAACAGACTCCCTTTTATTCTTAATGTAGAAAGGAGAGCTTTTTCACAGTTTCCACCATTAATTTTTCTGCCCCAAAGAAAAGAGGAAGTCTTTCTTTTCCCAGCAAAAACGAAATATTCTTCCCAGTATTTGTGCAATATTGGAGCAGAGATCAGGTGGAGGCTCAAGGCGGGCTTGAGACTGGAACCAGGTAGTGCTCCCAGATGAGTCTGCTCTGCTCAGGGCAGATGGATTCCCCTGAAACACTTTCCCCTGCCGTTCCTCTGAAACAGCAGTCCCACAGAGTCCAGGCACCGCGAGCATCCCCCACTTCGTGCTCTACCTGCACAGCACAGGGTCTGCGCAAAGCCCGCTCAGAATGTCTGCCACATTGAATGGAAAGAGAAAAACATTCAAATGCTCCAGAAATAAAGGAAACACTGCCCCATCCCTTCTTCACATCAGAGAGGTAAAGACAAGAGTCAGCAAACTTTTCCTGTAAGAGGACAGAGAGTGAATATGTCAGGTTTTATGGACCAAGAAGCAACATCAAATATATTATTAAGTGTGTACATAACAAGGAAAAAAACATATTTCCAAAATGTTTTTCCAATCATTTCAAAATATAAAAACCATTCTTAGCTCTTGAGGACTATACAAGAACAGGCAGCAGGCCAGATTTGGCCTACAGGCCCACAGTTCGCCAACCCTGGCCTATGTCCTCAGCTACTCCACCGAACTCCAGCTGCCTTTTTCACATTTTAAGTGTCTGACTGACTGAGCCTTATTTGATCATGGCAACGACTTGCCATCCATTTAGCTTCTAAATTATTAAATGCTGTTGTTCGACCTACGTTCAAACAGCCAACACACACACAATTACATTTAGCGCCCGATCCACACCAGTTGAAACTGTGCTTTAAAATGTGTAGAGTTTAGTTGGCAAATCACAAAATTTTTACCTGAAGAACACTGAATTTTTAAAATATCTGAAGCCACTATAAAATATCAGGGGAAAGGAATTACCCAGAACCACATTTGTAAACTATTAAAATAAAGAATAATGATCTTGCTCTTTAGAATCAGACACACCTCAGTTCAAAAGCCAGCTTCGTCCCTCATCACCTGTGTTATCTTGAACACGTTACTTAACCTCTCTGAACCTCACTGTCTTCCCTGGTAAAAGGAAAATAACAAATCTATTTTATTGCAGAATTAAAAATAATAACACGGGAAAAGCAGCAGGTCCATGGATATTTACTAAATGGTAGCTGTATTAATCAGTTTTCTGTTGCTTATAACAGAATACTTGACACTGGGTAATTCATAGGAAAACAAAGTTTATTTCTTACAATTTAGAATTAGAAGTCTGGGAAGTCCAAGGTCCAGGGGACACATCTGGTTAGGGCCTTGTTCTTCGTGGGGACTCACTACAGAGTCCTGTGGTGACGCAGGATTTCACAGAACAAGGGCTGAGAAAGTATATTTCCACATGCTCTCTTCCTCTCCTTATAAAGCCCCCAGTCTACTCCCTGACAACCCTTTGAACCATTAACCCATTAACTTATGAATGGATTAATCCATTCATGAGGGCATAGTCTCATGATCCAATCACATCTTAAAGGCCGTACCTTTCAAATATCATATTGGGGATTAAGTTCCAGCATGAGCTTTGGAGAGGACAAACATTCAAACCATAGCAGTAGCTGTTATTCCCATTAGATTTTTATCAATGAGGACACAGCATAGCATATGGCAGGTTAGACACCTTCCACCATGATGGAATAGGACAGGGGGTTGGGCAGCCTCACGTGCCCTACAAAGTATATTTCAGAAACTAGGATGACAGAAACCTCTGTGTCTCGATCCTTCGGGTGAAGACATTAAAAACAAACTCTAGCTAAGCACCAGTGATTTTAATACTATCTATATAAGAACTTCACACAATATAGTGAAATCCTTGCTACAGCTCCCTCTGTGTCTCGATCCTTCGGGTGAAGACATTAAAAACAAACTCTAGCTAAGCACCAGTGACTTTAATACTATCTATATAAGAACTTCACACAATATAGTGAAATCCTTGCTACAGCCTTTACTTAACCTCTCTGAACCTCACTGTCTTCCCTGGTAAAAGGAAAATAACAAATCTATTTTATTGCAGAATTAAAAATAATAACACGGGAAAAGCAGCAGGTCCATGGATATTTACTAAATGGTAGCTGTATTAATCAGTTTTCTGTTGCTTATAACAGAATACTTGACACTGGGTAATTCATAGGAAAACAAAGTTTATTTCTTACAATTTAGAATTAGAAGTCTGGGAAGTCCAAGGTCCAGGGGACACATCTGGTTAGGGCCTTGTTCTTCGTGGGGACTCACTACAGAGTCCTGTGGTGACGCAGGATTTCACAGAACAAGGGCTGAGAAAGTATATTTCCACATGCTCTCTTCCTCTCCTTATAAAGCCCCCAGTCTACTCCCTGACAACCCTTTGAACCATTAACCCATTAACTTATGAATGGATTAATCCATTCATGAGGGCATAGTCTCATGATCCAATCACATCTTAAAGGCCGTACCTTTCAAATATCATATTGGGGATTAAGTTCCAGCATGAGCTTTGGAGAGGACAAACATTCAAACCATAGCAGTAGCTGTTATTCCCATTAGATTTTTATCAATGAGGACACAGCATAGCATATGGCAGGTTAGACACCTTCCACCATGATGGAATAGGACAGGGGGTTGGGCAGCCTCACGTGCCCTACAAAGTATATTTCAGAAACTAGGATGACAGAAACCTCTGTGTCTCGATCCTTCGGGTGAAGACATTAAAAACAAACTCTAGCTAAGCACCAGTGACTTTAATACTATCTATATAAGAACTTCACACAATATAGTGAAATCCTTGCTACAGCCTTGGAAGGTGATTAAGACAAATATTACCTCTGTTTTGTAGACCAGAAAACAAACAAAACCTGAACTTGGAGTCAGAGAATCTGAAGTCGAATTCCAAGTGTACCATATGAGTGTACAACCTTGAGCTTACAGTCTTACCTCTGTTAGCCTCAGTTTTCTTATCTGTAAAATGGGTATCTGGTATTATGATGGATTTTTACTTGAAATGCCTGGCACAGCATCTGGAACTTAGCAGCGGTCAATACATACTAGTTCAAACTCTAGGGCCAGGTGATAAGATCAGACAGACTTCGATGGGGTGCATTGACATACACTTCTTCAGGCCATTTGTGGTGGGAAATGTATCACACAATA
>NW_007749439.1:3175-3961 GCF_000696425.1 Galeopterus variegatus | reverse complement strand
GCACCCTCCTTCAAGCCACTCTCCACCCTGCAAACAGTAACATCTTTCTAAAATATAAAGGGTCTTCAGAAGTTCATGGAAAGAGTCATATTATCATTTAATTCTGTTTTCCCGCAAACCTTTTGAAGTACCCTGCTATGTTTCACCTGGACACTTCCCTGCCTAAATGGCTCGTCACTGCATTCACGTCGTGGTCCTCACCTCTGAGCACAGCATTCAAGGCCCTCCATGGTCTGGCTCCTACTTAACCTCTTTATCCTCATCGCCTGTTACCACCCCCCCAATAAAAGTGGCCACAATCCAGCCACACTAAACCACTGCAGCCAGGCTGCTCGCACCTGCACAGCTTTACACGTGCGTTTTCTTTTAGCCCAGCTTGCTTCTACTCGAGCCACAGTCTTGGCTCCAGGGTCACCACCACTTGCCTGTTTCTTTCAGGAAACTGCTCCTTCAGGGCAGGGACGTTCACTTAATCAGCTCTGCGTCCTCAGTACGTAATCTAAGACCTAGTACATGTTTGTTGAATGAATGAATGAGACCCAGAGAGATCAACGTATTCTCTTGACATTATTCATTCATTTATTCAATACATATTAGTTTGAGCGCCTACTATGGGCCAGGTATTATTCTGGGTGTTGGGGATTCAGCATTAAACGATATAAACAAAAATCCCTGCTATGGCAAAGGGGATATTCTGGGAGAGAGAGGGAATTGCATTCTAGTAGAGTTTTACACTGATACATAGAGGCCAAGATAGAAATGGAACCTAAAGCATAGAACGTTCGG
>NW_007749439.1:0-2196 GCF_000696425.1 Galeopterus variegatus | reverse complement strand
TCTGGTTTTCTCCCTGTGTTCCCACATGGCCTTTCCTCTATGCATGAACACCCTTGATGTCTCCTTTTTATAGTCGAATTTCCTCTTCTTACTAGGACGCCAGTTCTGCTAGATTAGGGCCTATCCTAATGGCCTCATTTTAACTTAATTACCTCTTTTAAAGACCCTATCTCCAAATAGTCACATTCTGCGGTAGCGGGGGTTAGGGCTTCAACATGTGAATTTGGGGGTGGGGGCACAATTCAGCCCTTAACCCCAGGGAACTCATAGGTTCCTCCAGGCCTTTCCCTAACTGGCTCCTATCAACATCCAAGTCTCAGAGATGCCTCCTCTGGCTGTCAAATTCAATGTTGCATCCTCTCAGATCTTTGTCCCGAAGCCTATTTCATTTCTTTCATAACCCTTATCATTTTTCACCATGAGAACTTTGGATAAGAAAATTCAGACTCCTCGCCTTGGCTAATAAAGCCCTGTTCACCTTTCCAGAATCATCTCCATCCCTGTCTCCCTCTTCTGCTATACTCCAAACACCCTGGCCTTCCTTCTGCTCCTTGAAAGCACATGCCAGCCTCATTCCCACATCAAGGACTTTGCACTTGCTGTTCTCAGCCCACCATGCCCTTTCCTAGGATGGCTTCTTGCCATTCAAATTTAATCTTAAATATCACATTCTTCAGAAAGGCCCTCCATGACCAGCCACCAGCAAGTTACACATAATTGCACGTCTGAATTTTCCACATGGCGCTCATCACCACCTGACAATTTCTTTGTGACTAGCTCACTCACTTGTCAATATACAAGTCTGTCTCTCCTCCACCCACCACCCTTACCTAGAGAGGAAGTAACAGCACAGCAGGGCTCTTCAGTCTTGTTCACCACCATATCCTCTGTGCTTAGAACTGTGCCTGGTCCATTGTATGTACTTGATAATTGTGTAGAATAAATTACAGAATGAATCATGAGCTAGATCGGAGTTTCTCATTTGACACACTATTGACAGTTTGAGCCAGTGTTATGGACTGCATGTTTGTGTCCCCCAAAATTCATGTTTTGAAACCCTAACCCCCAATGGGATGGTATTTGGAGGTGGGGCTTTTGAGAGGCTGTTAGGTTTCAATGAGGTCATGAGGCTGGAGTTTCCATGATAAGATGAGTGACTTAATAAGGAGATAAGGGACCAGAGCTCACTCTCTAGTGGCCATGTGAGGATATAGGGAGAAGGTGGCTGTCTACCAGGCAGGAAGTGGCTCTCACCAGACATCAGATCTTCCAGCACCCTGCCTTCAAGACTCTAGAACCAGGAGAAATAGACATTTGTTGTTTAAGCCACCAACTCTACGGTATTCTGTTATAGCAGCCCAAACTGACTAAGACAGCCAGATAGTTCTCTGTTATAGGAGCTGTCCTGTGCATTGTGGGATGTTTAGCAGAATCTCTGGCCTCTACCCACTAATACCAGTGACACCTAACCTCCCGTTGTGACAACAAAAATTTCTCCAAACATTGCCAAATGTCCCCTGGGGGGTAAAATCACTCCAATTGAGTATCATTCATTAGGCTGTAAGTTCCCCAATAGTAGGAACTGTATCAGAAGTCATCAAAGACCTAATATCTGCACAGAGGAGATGCTCAAGAAATGTTTATTAAAGAAAGAAAAACTAAAGTTTCACAATTTACCTAAAAACAGATCAACTATTCCAGACCTATTCTTTCAATAGGATTTGGCCACTTAACTATTTGTGTGATCTTAAGTAACTCACTTAACTTCTCTCTCTTCTGCCTAAAAACAGATCAACTGTTCCAGACCTATTCTTTCAACAGGATTTGGCCACTTAACTATTTGTGTGATCTTAAGTAACTCACTTAACTTCTCTCTCTTCTTCATCTGTTAAACAGAAATATTGAAAATTTCTACATCATGATCCTGCTTTACAAAGTATGATATAAATATAAAGTGTGATATGCTATTATTTGTTGATTTCCAGGCTGTGCATTCTTACTATCTTTTGTTAACTCTTGGCCTGAAATGATTTCAAAAAGCGCATTTCCTTCTAATTACCAAAACCCTGCTTTGCCGCCTACCTGCTCTCTCCCCTCTCCAGAAGCTGGGGCGCTTCCTGGATTTTCTAAAATTGTGCCCCTCCCTCTCACCCTCTTCTCTTTAAGTTCAGACTCAGAAGTGAGGTCTCTTGTCTC
>NW_007749438.1:0-10960 GCF_000696425.1 Galeopterus variegatus | reverse complement strand
TTTTTTTTTTTTTTTTTTGAGGTCTAGATTTTGAATTTTCAAACTAAGTTTTCAAAGCTCACTCTTTATGCTATAGTAAACCAATGGTGTTCTCTTTCTTCATGTCGGTATTTTCTTGTGATCTCTAGGGTGGTGAACTTTCAAAATTTGTTTATTACACACTTATTCTGGTTCCTACTCATCTCCAGAAAAAGAACAGGATGGAGAATTGTTAGGCAGATAATTCAGGTGAATTGCTTAATGGAGCTGACCTAGTTCCTAGTTTAGGTCATAACTAAGCATCAGAAAACATCAGAGCCAGTAGTAGGGTGATACAAGGGAGACACTTGCCTTTGTGCAAAATTTAAGGGATGACAAAATAATCAATAATCAAGATAAATAGTATTTTGACACAATATTCTTAAAAATCAAAATTAGGGCAAAAACTCCATGACAAATAAAGTATCAAAAACTTAAAGACAGGATGTTACGCTGCCATGCCAAACCACAAACTCTAAGGCAAAAGAAAAAACGTGTGTTTCTATATAAGTGTTTTTGTGTATTTTTTGAGAGTTATTTTTTCAAGAACATTAAAGAATCTGAAAAAATATTGAAACATTGAAAAGTAGGTGTATTAAAACTCGTTTTAGTTTAAATATTTTATTTATACCAAAACCAGAATTTACTACAATTTTATTCTCTTGATTTTAATGGTAACAAATAGTATTAGTACCTTTAAGAATACTTTTGGGTAATAATGACCATTTAAAAATATACATAAAAGCATGCATATAGGAACACAAATTTTTCTTTTGCTTTGGGCTCCAATATGACTTCACAGGGAACTGGAAACAAATGTAGTTAGTTCAACTTGGTTTATAATGTGCATGAAACAGACATGGAATCTAACAGAACTTTGGCTATATGATCCATTCAATCAAGTAAAACAAAACATCTAGAGAGGTTTCCCTTTTACATTTTCAGATTAATTATTCCAGGAATTGTCACAGTGCTTACTTTAACTCATAATAAGAAAGGGATTCATAAGGTTTAGAATGAATTCCTTCCTATCAATACATTTAAATATATTTTCAGAATAATTTCAAGTCTATTGTGAACAGAATTACCAGGAATTTGGGACAGCAGTGTTGACGAGAATCTGCTTTGAGGAAGTAGATAATAATTACAGAGTTATGCCTGATCAGTTTAAAGTTGGAAGTGGCTTCCCTGATATCCTCTACCCTGCTGTGTTTTTAAAAATTATTTTTTATCCCTTTGAGAAATATGCAGTACTTCTAAAAACGAAAGTGAAAGTGCCAGAAATGTACTTGAACTCCAAACCCGTTTGGGCCACTTTTTGTTTCGAGTAGAATGCAGAATTAAACAATATGCGTCCAGATTTCACATCATGGTCATGCAGAAGGTATTTGGAAATTCCTCTTGGCAAAAATTATATTCCATTATGATTTAGAGTTGCATCATACCAGTCAAGAGAGTCTGTTTAGAAATGGGGATTTGAGAATTGTAACGTGCCTACCTTCCTTGAAAAAAAATACAAAAGATCCAATGCTTCATTGCTGCTGGAGCTATTCATGATTGGAACTGAGTGCAGTGGGAGAGGTAACTCGTTAAGGAGACAGCTAGTGCAGGCATCCCCGGGAAAGGAGGTCTGCTAAGCGGTGGGGAGAGAAAACGAGAGGAGATAGACAGTGCTTTCAAGGTGCCCACGTGTAGGTAAACGGGGCAGCAGCGTGCCCGGTATGACGTTATCATGTTGTGCAGAGCAGGGATGCGCAGTCAGGATGCCGACCTCGACCTTGGAAGGCGCAAGCACGGACCGAGTTCTGTTTGAACCTCAAGGCTTACGGGCGGGGTGAGGGAGAGGAACTGCGTTTCGGGCAGAGGGAAGTCCCACGGCACGACCGTGACCGTGGAGGTGGGAGACCGCCCTGGCTTCTTGAAACAGTGTCGTGTAAGCTTCTAAAAGAGCTGGAGGGAGGAAATAGTATCAACGGAAATAGTGTGCTGGGGTAAACATCCTCTCTCCAGGCAGACTAACACCTGCTGCGAGTGAATGAGCCGCCGAAAAGCGAAGCGAGTGCTGTTCTTTTGAAATACCCGGGAGAGGAGCCGGCAGACTATGGGCAGGCAAGTGAGGGGGGCGTGGGTGCTCTAGGAGCGCGGAGAGGAACAGTGGACACGGAGGATGTGTATTTACATCCACTTAAAGGTGAGGAGAAAGTGCATCTTCAGTAGCCACCACGCCTGGATCCTTGGAGGGAGGGGCTTACAACGTATTTTAATGAAAAAGGGTTTTAAGCTGTCAGTCCCAAATGATTACATCTGAAACGCTAACATTACTAATCTTTCCCCGGAAAATGTTTGTCTTTTCATAGCATTGAACAAACAGCCGAGATCCTGTTGTGCCTGTCACCTGTTGAAGTTGCTAATCTCAAGGAAGGAATCAATTTTTTTCGGAATAAGAGCACTGGCAAAGACTACATCCTATACAAAGATAAGAGCCACTTGAAGGCATGCAAGAATATGTGCAAGCACCAGGGAGGCCTGTTCATAAAAGACATCGAGGACTTAGATGGAAGGTACTAAAAGTCCTTTGCTTCCTCACCCATGACCCTTATTGCAATTAGACTCGGCAGGAAATATGCTCATCTAGAAATTTTAAATGAACCAATCAGCACATTTCTTCCTCTAGTAAATTACACAATTACCTTTACTCTTGCTTATTTAGGACATCTGTCTGATCTCAAAATTGTACATTTTACTTAATTTTCCTCTGTCTCATAAGAATTCATTTAAAATTTATTTTCAACTCGATGAATAGTAAAACTTTTAGGCTATGTATGTGTATGTGAGTGGGTGGGTATGGGGAGGCACACATTTATCTGGCTTTGCATTCAAAGACTCAAACCTCCTATAGGTTTCCTTTCCTCCAGAAGTGTGTGTGAGGGGCACTTTACCAAACACTGCTGGAGAGCAGGTAGAATTTTCCTGAAAGCCTAGTTATGATTACAGAACAAAAATGGCAGAGCTCCAACTGTTTCTGCTCTGAACAGTGGCTCTTCTGATCATTTAAACAAAGAACTAATGCTGTGTCTCCCTGCACTGTGCAGCACTGATACCAGGACATAGATTACCTCTCCCCAGCGCAGCAACAATGACAGGCAGGATTGTTTTGTTTAAAGAGCTAGAGGCACTGCCTGGCAAAGCCAGAAAGGGTTCTTGGGCATATGCTTTGTCAGCCAGGTTCTCAATACCAGTAATGCTGTGAGTGGTTAGCCCACCTTCCAGACTTTGCTTCAGCCTGGTTTGACCTATGTGGGTTAGTCACTTGCTATTGCACTTTTGTCTTCCACTGTGTTCTCAATCTTATTTGTCAGGTCATTTGTAAGCAGTTTAAGTGTTATCTACTTAGAGGGAGCTGGGTAGTTGTCTAAGAGTTCCCTGCTATAAGCATATAGAAGACAGTCACCCAAGTCTAGAATGTTCTCACACCTGCACACAGATTTGCTTTGCCCAGCCCCACATGTTATTAGATTTTTAAATGCTAACCACTGTTGCACCTGTAGCTTCCTGGGCTCCTCAGGGCTGCCAGACTGGCAAATAAAAATATAGGACGCCCATTAAATTTGCATTTCAGATAAACAGCAAATATACTTTTAGTAAAAATATGGCTAAAGTAGTTAATGAGACATACTTTTAGATGCCAACTGTACTCTAGGAGAACCTCTAGGTAACTTCCTGCAGCCTGGTTTGATTGCTTTCAGTCTTCTCAGTGGATTCAAGTCAGGGAAGTCTCAGACCCAGTTTCGTCACTGGCAAACTTCTACTGCACTCAAGGAGATTGAGGTTTCCTCTTCTAACTATTGCAGCTTTGAGACTCTGGCTTTCCTCTCTTCTTTTCCCTCCCTAGCCATTTCACACGAGGTCCACTTCACCAGCCGTTTAGTTTAAGGAAGTGTTAACGCTTAGTGGTTGGAGCGTGATCTGTCCTCATAGACTTCCTGGTTTGGAAGCCTGGCTTCATCATTAACCAGCTCGGTGACAACCTCAAACAAGTTTCTCAGCCTTTCTGGGCATCAGTCTTCTCATCTGTAGAATGATGATGAAAGTATTACCTACCTTGTCAGGTTGCTGAGAGGATTAAGTGATCTCAAACCATAAAAAAGCACTTAAAAGAATGCCATATGATGGCATAGGGTGAGAAGACAATATATGTTAATTATGGTTACTATTATTATTACTATGCCATGAGCTTCTTGTGCAGCTTATGTACAGGGATTATTTACAGGAACTCAGACTGTCCTTGTATCTGGCTTGTTCGTCTAAATACAGCGATTGCTTTACCACAGACTAGGCTTTCTCTCCTTCATCCAAAGCCTTGGGGGTGATTGATCCTACTTTCACCCTGTTCTGTTAACAGGGTAGCATGGAGATAATATTATTAGTTCCCCTGCACATGAGGAACCAGGTTCTCTCAGCTTTATTCCCAGATGCAGCTCACCAAGCAATTAGATGATGAAACTGCTTTCCTATGGTAACTTACACACTGCACTCTCCTATCTGCCTCTCCGAATTGCTTACTTCTACTTGGGTTCGCTATTCATCTGAAGAAACTGTCTTTTCCAGAATACAGTCAAGAACAGTGACCTACCTGTTCTATCCTACCTGCCACCGAGTCATTTTTTTTCTTGATACATAACCCAGAGCAGCAAATCTTATAAGCTGTGGCTTTCATTTTTGACGTCTAACCAGTTTTCACATCTTTTCCTGTTCGTGAAGCTGATTTTCCCTCCTGTCTGCCTGCCACCCATAAGCACTTGGTTCTGCCAATTTTCCCTTTTATGACCCAGCATGATGAAAAGCTGCAGTAGAAATGTTCTGTTTTAATTTTTGAAAGGTCGTTGGCTACTTGTTGATGAAAAAGGAGGTGTCATAAAATAACCCTTCATATATTTGCTTTACAACCAGAAAAGAACATAAAAAATTCTGGATATAAGGAAGCTCCGAAAAGTCAGCATCAGTCACTTATATGTTAAAGGAGATGTTTTTAATTTTTAAAAAATTGATGTTTATGGTTTCAAGACATATTTCTTTGTAAAACAAAAAAACAAAAAAACTCTTAAACACAGACACACACACACTTCACCATAAACATTATCAAAATAAAAAGAAACGGAACTGTGTATGTTACACCTTCAACCCCCCACTCCCATCAAAGCTCTGGTAAGAAATGGGAGGGGGGAAGGTACTAAGTGTCCTGTTTTGTTACAATCTGATTCTCATTCTGAAAGAGGGTTGCTAGAGTTAGCTAATAAAAATAGGACACTCAGTTAAGTTTAAATTACAGATAAGCTATAGATTTTTAGTGTGTGTTGAATAATGTTTAAGACATACAGGTACTTATATTTCAAAATTATTCATCATTTATCTGAAATTCGTATTTAATTAAGCATCCTGTATTTTTTCTGGCAGCCATGCTCTGAAATCTTAATTATAAGGAAATCTTTTCTCTTTGCAGTATGAACACTTTAGTTGAACACTATTCTAGATGTGAAGGGTTGTAGAGTAACGATAAATCACGGATATGTATTTACTACTATGTTCTTTCCTTGTTTTGTCCTCAATTATATTTTATCCAGCTTAGCTTTTATGAGAGGGCCATTTCTGAAGACCGCTTCATGCTGTTTGTGTCAATCTCTAACGTGTCATTTTGTGACATGGAGTTTGTCTTCAGTTTTTAAATCACCTGTTGATGATTAGCCTATATTTCCTTTGATATCTGAGTATTGATAATATCGAGCTATTGATAGTTTTTCTTTTATGTATTCCTTTACGTATTTTGTGTTCAGACAATTAACTTAATTCATCGTAAAATAATTCATTTAAGCCTAATCAAGATTAATTTTTATTTTTACCATTTCATAAACCTAAGTACGATTTTTCATCCAGGTCTGTTAAATGCACAAAGCACAACTGGAAGTTAGATGTGAGCACCATGAAATACATCAATCCTCCAGGAAGCTTCTGTCAAGATGAGCTGGGTAAATACCATCCATAAGGATAAATATATTCTGCCATTATTGTTGTTGGGATCCTTCTTATCATCTTATTTCCAATCTCACTTGAGGCTTTGAAAACATTCTGATTTAAAATTTTAGATCTCTTTTTAAATAATTAACATTGAAAATCCTAAGTGAGAATTTCTCCAAAATATCCCTTCCTTTTTTAAGGAGAAGAATCATATTTATTTCAACATATGTATAAATGTCATTTGATAAAATTTAACAACAATTTGCAATAACTCTTAGTAAACAGGTAATAAAAAGAAACTTCTGGGCCGGCCTGGTGGCGCACTGGATAGTGCGCCGCTTGGGAAGCGCGGCGGCGCTCCCGCCCGAGGGTTCGGATCCCACATACAGACCGGTTCCCGCTCGCTGGCTGAGCGAGGCGCGGGAGCAACACCGAGGGTTGCAATCCCGTTGCCGGTCCCCAGTCCAGTACGGGGGCAACACTGAGGGTTGCGATCCGTTGCCGGACACGGAAAAAAGACAAAAGACAAAAAAAAAAAAAGAAACTTCCTTTATGTGATATAGAGGTTTTATGTGATTCAGAGGGTGAAATTGAAAGTATGTTTACTGAGTATTCTTTAAAATTTCATTTTGTTTTTTAATTTTTTAATTTTTTGGTGGCTGGCCAGAATGGGGATCCCAACCCTTGACCTTGGTGTTAAAAATTCATTTTTAATAGGCAATACACGCACATGTAAAATATTCAAAAGGTATAAAATAAAGCTGGCCAGTTGGCTCAGTTGGTTAGAGCACAGACTTGTAACATCAAGGTCTAGGGTTTGGATCCCTTACTGGCCAGCTGCCAAAAAACAAAAACAAAAGGTAGAAAATGAAATACAAGTTCAGTGAAAAGTAGGTCTTCTCTCCATCTCTGAACCCCTGTCACCAAGTCCACACTTCAGAAGCAGCCACCACTATTAATTAGTTTCTTATGGGTCCTTCTGCAGACATTCTATGCATTTATAAACTTGTACATATTTATAATCTCCCCTCCACTAGGAGCAGACTATATACATGGTCATCCACTTGAATTTTTTTCTGAGTGACTCTTGAATTTAGAAAGTAAAAAAAAGATTATATTGGACATACTTAGCCAGCAGAGTATCGGCCCAGAAGTTACTAGTGAGACTTCCACCTCCTGTTCCCTTTCATCCATTAATATACATAGAGGTTTCTATTTCACACTGGGGCATGAAGGAGGAGAAGGAAGGAATTTGGGTGCTGGAATCTGTGGTTGTGGAAAGCTAAGGATGGGAGTTATTCTGGCCCTTAGACTGGGTTGGACTGCCTAAGCTCAGAAAAGTGGCCAAAAGATAATGACACTGTTTCTGGGGGAAATATTTGGATGATTCATTGGCAGTAGGAGATGGCCAAAAATTAATTTCTGGGAAAGAAGAGCCGTTTCAGAGTCCAAATGATGACCAAACGTGGCACACAGTTGGAGAGGAGGCTAGTTCCTCCAGCTCCCCTGGAAACCCAGGAATGATCTGACACTCCTCAAATCTGCAGACAGAGAATGTGGAAAATTATAAGCCAGAGTAGGTAAAGAAGGGAGAAGCAGACCCCATGCAGTTACAGACTAGGATTTGGGCATGTATGTGGCACCCTTTTGGGGAACTCCCCAAAATATCTTGGGCACATGAAAATGTGCTAACTACTAGTCATCAAAACAGTTGAGGCTCTTGCCATCATAATTTGGGCATAAAAATAGACTGTGACTTTCTTTTATATCCCCAATCTGCTGAGGCCTGGGAAATTGGGTTCACTGGGGCTAAGAACAGGTGAGTGTTTCCTATGGATGTGATGTGGGCCATGGTGAGAGAGTTTGATCCTTGAGTCATCTTAGGTCCTTCCCAAAAGGGCTACTGAGAGAAGTTGGAAGTATTGCTACATTGCTAGGGGCTAAGGAAAGCATATGTGCCCAGGTAGCATAGGGATACCCAGGTGGGTGTTTCCAAGAGATTGGGTGGAATTATTGAAATAACCCACTAAAGTGTCCATCAGTAGAAACAGCTTCAAGCAAAAGCCCAGCCCAAGTAGTACTGCTCCTCTATGACCAAAGAACCCTGGGTCTCCTTGACTCTTGCCTTCTCTCCAGCTCCATGCCTGGAAGAGTCAGAAACCCTGCATGAAGATTTGGGCAAGGGAGTGAGGGGAGAGGAAGAACAGAGCCCTGGGTAAGAAGAGAGAGGAAGCTGCCCATATTCCGGACTGGGGAGAGGCTTGAACTTTTACTCTTGTTCAGAATTTTGATGATTATATGGAACTGAATTTTTTTTTTTTTTTTTTTGGTGCTGGCTGGTTCAGGGATCTGTACCTGTGACCTTGGTAGGAACTGAATATTTTAACTGAAGCAAAACTATTTAGCATCTAACAGTAACTGTAATGACCAAACATTTTCATTTTCATTTTCATCCAGGAGCAGGGGATGAACTAGGGGTGAGTCTTACTAAATATATAAGGACAGTGCTGTAAAATCTCATCCCATGAGTTGTGTTTGTGCCTGGTAGCAAAAAGCTGCAGACAAGAGGGAAAGACAAAATATAAGAAATCCTTCACTCCTCCAGCATTTTCCCTTCTGGTCTCCTAAAGGTTCTTCAATTTTTACTTTGTTTTAATGGATTTATTTCTTGCAAGGGCACTAACACTTTCCTGTCATGGCTTCCATACAATTCATTTAAAATATTTTTTTAATTGACATATATATCACTTGCACATATTTATGGAGTAAAGAGTGGTATTTGGATACATATATTATGGTTAATCAGGGTAATTAGCATAATTACCACAGCAAACATTGTGCTGGGTATTAAAAGACACAAACATGGATAAGATAGAGTGAGTATAAATGAGTCGACATTACATGAAGTGGTGGCTAAAACAAGCCTGTAAACAACTAAGAACCAGGATGTTATGGTAGGTTTCTTAAGAGAGATACAGTGCACTATGGAATAGTGGCTCTGATATTTTATCTGTGAAGATACACAAGGTAGAGTGTTCATGAGCACGGTCCTCTCAGCAATTTGATGAAACTTCACAGTTTTGGTTGGGAACTAAAGTACTTCAAATGATGTCTCTTTCTGCCATAGCTAAGAAACTAGAGTTTCCATCTGATTCTCAGTACGCTAGTTCCACTCCTACTCTGCTCCCTCCTACTCAAGAAAGCCTGTAGAAATAGGAGTAAGAAGGTCTTGGTAATAAGGTTACACTTGCCATTGTTCTAACATTAAAATTTTGTTGTATCATAGAAAAAGTTACTTGTGACAATCCTTAAAACTGACTGCCACTCAGCAGTATGTTAGACTCACTATGTGTCAGTATGATTGCTATAGGAGTAATAAAAAAAATTGGTCTTTTAGGGAGATTACAGAAAACTTCATGCCAGAGATGGCATTTGTGTTGGGTTTTGCAAAATGGGCAGAATTTCAACAAGCATAGAAGAGAAAGGAGGAGTTTCCTTGTAGAGAGAACAGCTTTGACAATGTGATATGTGGCTAATTGTGTAGTTTAGTTGGTTGGAGGGTAGGGCATGTGCATCAAGGTAGTAAAATACAGGACTGCAAAGGTACATTGCAATGAGGTCTTGAATGCTAGTCTAAGAATTAAGACTAAATTCAGTATTTTATTAAGGGTGTGCCAAGTATTAGGTATTTTGTGTGAATTATTTAATTTTACCCTCACACTGATGCTACAAGATGGTCATGGGGAGTCAGTAATGGAGAATCATTTTCTTACCATCACATTTATGAACCCACCGGTCTCTGTGCCCACACAGTCTCCCTTGCCTCCTGTGATAATGGATGAACTGACCCTGCTCCCAAGGCTGGCCCTGCCCTTGAACCCCGTTTCCTCACATCTACTCAAGGACTTCAGTCCTGCAGTTGTCCCTCTTTCACCTTTATTATTCATTTTGACCTTTTCTACTAGCCTGCACATGCGTGTGCACACACACACACACACGTTCTGGTGTTCATATAAGTCCTTACTAGCCCTCACATCCCCCTTAAGTTATGCTCCCTTTTCTCTAACCCATTAAACAGCCAAGCCCCTTGGAACAGGTGTCTACACTTGCTGTCTGCTCTGTTACCTGCCATTCTTTCTCACTTGAGCTCTGTCTCTACCACTTCACTAAAACTGCTCCTGTTAAAGTCACCAGCACTCTCCATATGGCTAAATCCAGGGGTTTCTTTTCCACTGTCATCTTACTCACACTGTCAGCAGTGTACAGCATGGTGGCCCATCCTCTCCTCCTTGATATACTTTCTTTCCTTGGCATTTGGGAAACCATACTCTCTGTATTAGCTTCCTCTTTGCTGCTGTAACAAATTACCACAGATTTAATGGTTTGAGACAATACAGATTTATTCTCTTATACTTCTGTAGGTCAGAAGTTCAACGCAGGTCTCATTGGCTAAAATTATGGTGTTAGCAGGGCTGTGTCCCTTCTGGAGGCTCTAGGGGAGAATCCATTTCCTTGCCTTTTCCAGCTTCTAGAGCATCCTTTTCTCCACTTGAAAGACAGCACATTGCATTTCTCTGACCATACTTCTGTCAGCACATCTCATTCTCCCTGTTCCTCTTCTGTCTCTCTCTTGCACTTTTAAGGACCTTGTGATTACATTGGGCCCACCCAGATAATCTAGGATAACTTTCCTATTTTAAGGTTAACTGATTAGCAATCTTAATTTCACCTGCAACTTTAGTTCCCCTTTGCTGAATAAACTTACTTATTCGTAGTTCCAAGGAATTGGAACATAGGCATCTTTGGGGTCCATTCTATCTACCACACTCTCCTGATTTTTATTCCCACCATACCTCACCACTTCTCAGTCTTCTCTGCTGACTTATCCCTGCTAGACTTCTGAATGTTGGAATGCCCCTGAACTCTATCT
>NW_007749437.1:10382-10963 GCF_000696425.1 Galeopterus variegatus | reverse complement strand
TACCTTTTTAAAATAAAGAATCCAGCATGTAATTCATTTGCAAATACTTAATTAATCTTGAGACACTGTGTGCTCAAGTATTACTAAAATAAAAGACTACCTGATTCTTCCCACATACAGCAGGGCCAAGTTGACTTTAAAGATACATAAAGATGCCTTGAGACTTTAACTGAACACTCACTCAGAGGCAAGAGTGAGGAAAAGAATCATTTAAAAAGTAGTCTCAGGATCGAGTCTTCTGGAGATACCAAGGTCTGGGTTCAAGATGGATTCTCTACCACTTACCTGCCCTGAGACCATGGGTGAGACCTAACCTCTCTGAGCCTCAGTTTCCTCATTTGTAAATTCAGATTTCATTTTGTTAAGTATTAAATGAGGAAAGTATGAAAATGCCTGGCACTTAATGAATACTTAACACATAGCAGGTTTCTGTCGCCCCCTTCCTTCTCTCTGCCACTAGCAAATCCTTAACACCTTGCTCACTGCAGCATTTTTTGCGTGTTTCCACATGGTGGCACCCATGCAGGCCAAGTGGTGGAGATGGAAGCCATGGCCTGGGATAAACGGTGTGGGAAGAGGGG
>NW_007749437.1:7702-9652 GCF_000696425.1 Galeopterus variegatus | reverse complement strand
GGGGCAGTCACCAGACCTCAGCTATGCAGCCTCCCTGTGCATGTCACTGATCCCTTGGGACACAAAGATGCATCTGGGAAGAAAGAGCTGAGGAACACCTGCCGCTGGGTTTGCTAGTATGTTATTTTCAGTACCTCTTTTAGTCTTCACAATATCATTGTTTCCTCTTACAGATGAGGAAGTTGAGACTTGAGAAATCATGTATCTGGAGACAGTGGTGATGTAGGAGGATTTTGAATTAATACAGGCCAAAGGCTGGGTTCTCTTTACTATAGCATGCTACTTCCCTAAGGCACAGTCCCTGACCTCAGAGAACTTGTGCTTTAGCAAGGGAGCTAAGAGCTGTAGCTGTAATAAAAGTGGGCTCATTCCGAACCAAACGCTGGGCTCATCTCTGGAAATGGATGAACAAAACACACAAACTCTTCCCTGCCCATGTGAGCTTGATAATCTAGTGATACTTTAACAGAAACTGCTGTGATCTTTCAGAACTTGAACTTTTCTGGGGGTGGAGGGAAGGCTTTCCCTAGTATGAAGTGACATTTGAGTTGTGATCTGAAGAATGAGTAGAGGTTAATTAAGTAAGGCAGGTAGAACTGGAGGTAGAGAAGAGCTTACTTGATAGCCCGTTCAAAGGTCCTGAGGTAGGAAGGAATGACAGGGTCAAGGTGGTTAGAGTCCAGAGGTTGAGGAGAAGAATGACACAAAGTAAGGCAGGACAGGTAGGCAGGGCAAGATCATGGAGGGCATGTGGAGTGGGGGGAGGAATCATGTCATGATCATATTGTATAGTTTCTAAAGGTCATTCTAGCTTCAGGATAAAGAGTGCATTGGAAGAGAGTTGAGTGCAGTCGAGGAGGTCAGATAGGAGCCTGTTGCAGTAGTTTAGGTAAAATGAATGTGGTTTAGAAGAGAGAGGCAGTGTAGTGTATCCTAAGAGACATGAACGCTTAAGAGAACCCGTATCACTTACTACCTATGTGAATTTTATCAAGTTACTTAACATTTCTGTCTCCAAGTTTCCTTATATATAAAATAATTACTATAGTCTACCTCACAGCGTTGATAAAAGGATTAAATGAATTAATAAGTGTAAAATATATAGAATAGTGCCTGGCATGTAGTACATGTCCCGTAGATATCAGCAGTGATTATCAGCAATGGAGATGGAGAGAGGTGGAGATTGGTAGCTATTTGGATCAGTCAGCTGAATTCACGGATAGCTTGTGTATGTGAGGTTAGAAGGTGAGAACATCAGGAGTGATTGCCAGGTGTTTGCAAATGTGTGTAAATAGTACAGTGGGGCACACACTGGCCAGTGTTAGCAACAGCTTCTTGAAGGAAATAGTAATTGAGCTGGATCTTAAAGATAGGTAGGACTTGGACATGCAAAAAATAGTCCTGGCAAAAAGAATGAGCTAATGTTCTTCAATTTCCAAGGCTGCTGGGATGAGAAAAGGAGTCACCTAAGACTCCTTCACCAACTTGCTTTGCCAGAGGTCTACCAGTCTGAATCACAAATCCAAGTGGTTCTGTATCATTCTCTCCTCCTGCTGGGAGGGTGAAGATCCACCTTCCTGCCAAGCTTAGGGATGTCCTACAGGTCCTGAGAGGGGAAATTGAGCTAACCCGTCCTGAGGCTGCCAAATAGCAGCTTGGCTTTCATCAGAAAGATGTTTTCATGTCCAAGTATCACAGGATCATCTTGTAAACCCCCATTTTCTGGAAGGCTAATTGCTTTGTTCAGAATGCTCATGGCAGACACTGTTGGTTGCCCACTCAGTCCCCACTTTCTTCCTTATTAACATATTGAATTTTATTAGCCTCTAATCTACTCAGCTCATGGGTACATCATTGTGTAAGCCAGTCATGGTAATCCTATTTCCATTTACCACATACTCATTTCCCTGGCTTCTTGGGATCTAAGGGGGGCTAGTGATGACATTGTGG
>NW_007749437.1:4260-7169 GCF_000696425.1 Galeopterus variegatus | reverse complement strand
TACCACATACTCATTTCCCTGGCTTCTTGGGATCTAAGGGGGGCTAGTGATGACATTGTGGGTCACAGGAAGTCTTCTCAGAAGGGTCTGGGATGTGGGAAGAGAGGTCTTTCCTTTTTAGGATGCTCTCCTGTGAAGACAGGATACCTGGAAATGCTGCGGCCACCATCTGAGATTAAGAGGAAAAGGCTACAAGGATTTCAGAGATCCATGACCGAGCAGTTTACCTGCCCTGGAACCACCCACCTTCAGACTTCTTTTGTGAGATGACAAAATGTCTTTATTGTCTAAGGCGCGACTAATTGGGTACTCTGTTCACTGCAGCCCTGTTATCACACTGCTATTCAAAGAATCATATTTTTCCAATGACTTCTGGCTGCCTTCTCCTTCTCCTCTTTCCCGTCTACTTACTGATCAAAAATATCAGCGTTTTTCCAGGCACCCATATCAGTACTCACGCCCAGCCAATTTTCCTCTGGGATATCTCTGTACCCACTCATTTCCACTGCCATTGCCCTGTTCAGCCTTCATTGTCTCTTGGCTAAAATATTACAGGAGCTTCCTGTTTTCTCTCCCCCATTCTAATGTTTCTTCCACATCACTGACAGTTATATTCTTGGAACACGGGTCATATCATGTATCTTCTTTTTTGAAACCATCTGTGTGGCTCACTATTACCTCTCAGGTCCAAATGTCCTTACAAGACCTTGTAGGTATGACATTATTTGTCCCTAACCTGTTCTCAAATCGTTCCCCCTGCTTCATCTCTCTGTCTGGCCAGTGGGAATAGAATTACCGTGACTGGCTTACACCACGACATATCCCATGAGCCGAGGGATGTCTATCCATGCAAATTTTGCACTGTTTCCAGCACATGATGGCCTTTTCCATCTCTGCATAGTTGGTGCTAATGTCTCGGGCTGGAACAACCCTCCTTTTTATATCCCCTTTTCCATTCCACCTCTATCAAAATGAAACCTTGCTCTTCGTTTAAGGCCTAGCTCTGATGTCCTTATTTCCCTCAAAGCTTCCCTGGCCATCATCCCCTGGATGGAATAAATTGCCCCTTACTCTGTTGTCCCATAAAATTTTGCATATTGTTTCAAATCAGTATTTTCCTGGTGGTTAAGAGCATAGCTGCTGCAGTCACACTATGTGACTTCAGATCCCAACTCTGCCACACAACTTGCACAAATTACCTAACATATCTGAGTCTTGGCACCCTCATTGGTAAAAGGTGGACAACAACAGCATGCTGATAGGCTTGTGGGGTAAATGAGATCGTGTGTGTAAAGTACTTGGCTCATAGTACTTGCTCTACAAATGTTAGCCATTGTTGTTATTTTTCTCTTGCTATAGTAATTATTTTATTTTCACCTTTGATTAAACTTAGCTTTACAGAATGTTTTCACTCACTGAGTTGATTTAAAGTTCTTTGGCAAAAGAGAGGTGAACTGGAGAGAAGGTGACATTTATTAAGTCATACTATGTGTCAGACACTCTGCAGTCCTGAGATGAGGCAGCAGCATCATTATAGCTGCTTTTCAAATGAGGAAATGGAGGCTCAGTTACCTGACTTGGCTGCAGTCACAGTGAGTAGGTGGCAAAGCCAAGACTCAGAGCCATTCCTGTCTGATATCCGAGGTCCATGCTCTTCCCAAGAATCCCTGCTGCCTCCTGTCAAGGTGAAGGCAGAAACTCTATCGTCCTTAAGCCCCCTCAATATTGTTATTTTAATACAAAGTAGGTGTTCAGTAAGGTGTGTTGAATGTGATGTGTGATACAAAGACATGCATGTGTGATGTGTTAAGAAAAAAGATTTTTCTAATTTCAGAAGGATTTTTGAAAAGCACGATTGCCTTGTTCTTTGACACCTGGAAGCAGTACCGCTGAGAAAGACTGGAGTTTGCCCCCTCTGGTGGCCAAGATCTCTTTCTCTATCCTGCTGTCAACCTCCTGGCTCCTTCCGCATTGAAACTGGGCCATTCGTTCTTGGTCTTTTCCTTCAGAGCTGTTCACTGTTCTTGTTAATAAAGGTATTTCTATGCCTCTGTTCCCAGCACCCATAAAACTCAAGCAAAGTCTGCAAGTACCCCGCATTGAAACTGGGCCATTCGTTCTTGGTCTTTTCCTTCAGAGCTGTTCACTGTTCTTGTCAATAAAGGTATTTCTATGCCTCTGTTCCCAGCACCCATAAAACTCAAGCAAAGTCTGCAAGTACCCCAAATCCACAGCCTTCTCACAACCCCAGGCTTACCCAAACAATGCAAAAATGATGGCTCTTAAACTAATCTAATCAAAATGCATAAATCTAGATTTACAGAACTGGTCAAGGGAGGATACACATGTGTATTACAAAAGAGTTGGTAAGAGGTAGTTTTAAAAATTGCTTTACTTTTTATTTTTAATTGACATGTAATAATTCGATATATTTATGGGATCCAGAGTGATATTTTGAGACATGTTTACAATGTGTAATGATCACACCAGGGTAGTCAGCATATCCATCACTGCAAACATTTATCATTTCTGTGTTCTCAGAATATTTGAACTCCTTTCTTCTAGCCATTTGAAAATATGCAATAAATTATTGTTAGTTATAGTCACCCAGCACTATTACAGAGCACTAGAACTTATTCATCCTATGTAGCTGTAAGTCTGTGTCCTTTAACCCACCTCGTCCTGCGTTCTGCTCTCCCTTCCCTTCCCAGCCTCTACTAACTACAACACTACGCTCTACTGTCTGTGAGTTCAACTCTTTAAACTCCTGCATATAGGTGAGAACATGCGGTAATTCTTTTTATGTACCAGACATTTCTCTTAACATAATGTTTCCCGGGCTCATACATGTTGCTGCTAATGACAGGATTTCTCATTCTTTTATGGCTGAATAGCATTCCATTATGTAT